>NC_079394.1:7767961-7847961 GCF_029220125.1 Pseudoliparis swirei
GTTATAGAAACCTCAATGCTGATTGCATGACTTGTTTTTATTTTTTACATTTATTTTAATGGCCAGCTGGATCTTACCTTTTGATAAGGCACCTCTTATATTTGCTGCTTAATTTGTGTCATTGATTTAGGCAACATCCTGCAGATTGTGTCAGCTCCGGGGCAGCAGATCATCAGACCACAGGGATCCATGGTCATGCAAACAATGCCACAAGCTGTCCCTGCCTCCAATACCTCAGCTACACCTGGCACACCTCACCCTACCCTGTCTACAGCCCATCAAGGTGACTCATTCACTGTTAAGATATTGCATTGTTATCTTCGATTAATCAAGTCCCAATCACTTATTTAGTCACATCATCTGTACCAATATATTATTTTAATTCTAAGAGTTAATCTATTTTTCTAGGACTTAAAATGCTTCCTTCCACAACTACACATTTGTTCCTGTACAATAGGTTTTACATTGCCATTCGCAAAAGTACAGCTTTTTCTTATCGTTATCATTAACACTGTGTATTTCTTTTTCAGCATTGGGTGTAACAACAAATGCCACATCAACCCCCACGAAGCTCACAACTGCAACTCATGCTGCTTCTCAGGTCAGTTCATCACTTTCAAGCAAATGTTTATAATCCCGGATTGAACTTGTTTTATAATCTAAAGACGAAGCATTTTGCAGACATTCTTGGATAAACATTACTAATTGTGGTTGTGTCTACCACCTCTCGCTGTAATTTTCAGGAGTCTTCAGAAGAAAAGACTCAGCAGCTGAAGGAGCGTTTGTGCCGCCTGTTTGCAGCCAACGAGCGGCGTTGTAGCCGCAGAGTGCTGTATGGGTCAGACCTGCTGCAGGCTTGCACTTTGAGCACCGAACCTGCTCACTCTGCCATGACTGCTGGAGGCTGGAGGTGGGTGGGCAGAGAAAGCTGCCTCAGGGCCCAGAGAAACTGCGTGGCTACCACCTCTGCACTGCAGTCCACTCTGCTCTCTGTGGAGGACCGACTGGGGGCTGCCAACAGCCTTATCGAGAGGTACTTCAGCCGAGTATTGAAGTCTCTTTTCATCTGTATAGCACATAATCATTGAAACATCATGAAATACCTTGTAAATCCATGTGTGGTGGTTATGTGGAGCTTCCTGCATTTGTTGAGTAAAAAGTAAGATGTTTTATAGCAATATAAAATAAATGATCACAAATTCTACCACTAAAAAAAGTAACAATTTACTAAGGGTTTTATCAAAATGCAATTCCATATGTATTATTTATTAATCCAAATAATGCCTATCCTATGGACTGTTGTCATGTTATAGGTTAGTATGCGTGGTGCCTCCGGCTGAAGCCACTCCTGCTCACCTGTATGCAGCCAATCCCCCGGTTCCCTTCAGCCTTGAGCAGAAATCCCTTCGCCGTCGTCTCCAGGAGGCCTGCGCTCCCCACAGCGCCGAAATCCACCACTTGTCATCCAGGCCACTCCTTCGTTTTTCTGACCTGCAGTTAATGCAGATGGACTCAGGTAAGCATAGCACCTTTTTGGCTAATTTCCTACATGCAGCAAGCTCAGACTGCAAAAATAATGACTTAATAACATGTATGGATAACCACAATATAACTAATAAAATATATCTTTGTGAAAACACCACTGTAATCCTTGTGCATATACAGGGGGAATGACCCGTCTTATCCCAAGCTTTGCTTACAATATTTTAATATAATTAAAAAGAAACGGTGCTGTTGTCATCTGTCTGCCCTATAGAACAGTTTAACCCTTGTGTTGCCTTAGGGTCATTTTGACCCGAATCAATATTACACCCTCCCCCCGCCTATGGGTCATTTTGACCCGATTCAATGTTTCACCCTCCTGTTACCTTTATATTTACTAACATATTTTACCCTTTGGGTTCAATTTGACGCCAGCAATTAAAACCTCCAGAAAATTATTAGAATTAATATTGTTTTCCAAGTTTAAGTGTGAGGCACTTTATGTTTGTTTGTTGACTACCGAAAGAACACCGACATTAAACATTGAATGGGGTCAAATTAATCCTAAGGCGGGGGGAGGGTGTAATATTGATTCGGGTCAAAATGACCCTAAGGCAACACAAGGGTTAAAGGAAGAATACAATGTACAAGACAATGAAAAAGTGTATTAAATCTGCCTTTTTTCCATACTCCCATCTAGTATTCTCAATGAATGTAGATATTGTATAAACTGCTGCTAATACAGACACAAATGCTAATGCTAATTTGCACACATACTGCTCTTTATAGTTACAGTAACTATAACTTTATTCTCCCGGTGGTGTTTCAACGACAAAGAATTACACTTATTAATATTGTTCTTTTCCAAAGGTAAATTGGAAGCTCTTGCCATTCTGCTGCAGAAGCTCAGGTCAGAGAGCCGCCGTGTCCTCATCTTTACTCAGATGGTGAAGATGCTCGACATCCTGGAGGCCTTCCTCGATTACAGACAGCTTACTTATGTGCGGGTCGATGAAAGCTTCTCTCCTGACGAACGACAGGTAAAATCCCCACCACTAACATTGGTTCTGACAAGCCATCTATATAACACACTTCAAAGTGTATATTATGTCAGTGTTAACCTACAGAAACAATGTGCCACTGGCAAGGACATGTAGAAATAGAGACGGATGGGGCCAGGTATAACAGTTGACCAGTAGTGGGCAAGCTTCATGTGATCATGTGATCACGTCGTCATGCTTCATGTGCCATGAAGGGCAAGAGTATATGTACGTTCTATGTCTTTCCTCCGTTTACCAGTCTGTTCGCTGGGTTGGTGTTTTGTCCCTGCAGGAGAATATGAAGAAGTTCAACAGGAACAGGAAGGTGTTCTGCAGCATCCTGACCAACCGCTGCTGCTCTGCAATTGGGTCTTTGTTTGATGCAGACACCATCATCTTCTACGACACAGACCTCAATCCCAGCATGGATGCCCGCACCCAAGAGTGGTGTGACAAAATAGGACGTTCCAAGGATATACACATATACAGGTAATATGATCAACTTTGTGAAATCTGTTCCAGGTCTTCGTTATTTGTGTACAACAACACATAATATTAGAGTAATACTGTAAATGTAACTAACCCACATTAATATTGACGGTCTTCGATGCTACTCTGTTTACTTTTTGTTGCCAGGCTGGAGAGTGGGAACTCCATTGAAGAGAAGCTGCTGAAGAACGGCACCAAGGACCTGATCAGAGAGGTGGCTGCCCAGGGCACTGACTACACCTTGGCTTTCCTCACACAGGTAAGATAAATTCACTCTGGTCTTCTTGTCCTGGAGTTTCAGAAACTCTACACACTTCTTTTTTTTGCTTTTGCACAAAGCTACATTTATTCAAACTATGAAAGGCTTCTGTGCGTGAATCAGTAAAGCTGTCATGTTCTTCACCTGTGGAACCGAGACCCACGACTACTTTAATTCAACTGGGGACATATAAATACCGACCTGATATTTTGTGTTCTCAGCGAACAATACAGGATCTGTTTGAGGTGGAGGCTGACTCAGGAGAAAAGGTGGAGGAGTTTGTGGTTCTTCACCAAGAGCCATCGGCATCTGAGGCCATTTCTCCCAGAGTGGCTAGACCCTACATCCAGGCTCTCCACAGCATAAACCTGGAGGCCCTGCCCGAGGAGGAAGAGCAGCAGCAGGATGAGGCCTTAGCAGGCAAGGACTCGACGGAGGACAACCAAGAGTCAGAGAGCCAAGCTAAAGAAGAGCCTGCTCATAAAGATGAGCTGAACGCCGTCATGGAACAGGTTGCTTTACGTTTATAGTCCAGTCTTCATCAAGAAAACTACAAATACATGTATCATGATTATTTGTTTTTGTTCTTTGTCTTGCTGAGGTTAAATTAGCATTTGCTTACCTTCTCTTAAACAGCTCACACCAATTGAAAGGTATGCCCTGCATTACTTGGAGTACCTCCACATCAGTGACGATGAAACTGCTATCAAGGTAACTTTAACTGCATTATTTATTTATTAATATATAGATTTGAGGTATATATTGTATCCAGATGTTGTGTGGTATAGATGTAGACATCAGTCCATTAATCATCTCTGATTTCTGCCCCACTGTGTTGGTATTTCAGTGTACTATTACCCCGTGATACATTTGACTGATTCATGTTTATGTTCCCCAGGAGCGGTTGAAGTGCTCTAAGAGAGGCTGGGAGCTGAAGCAGCTGCAGAAGCTGAAGGAGGAGGAGGAGGAGCGACAGATTACGGAGGGAGATGAAGATCTCTTCACCTACACCAGAGAGGATGCCTACAACATGGTGGGTGGCCATTGCGGCCTCTGCTAATCAAACGTGAAGTGATGTGTGTGTGGATTGTGCCGCACGGTGGTTGACCTTGACCTTTTCTCCACGTTTCAACAGGAGTACGTATTTGATGCAGAGGACGGCACTTCGGAAATCATGCCGGTAAGACACAGAATGTGATGTAATCGGAAACTATTCTGATGCCTAATATTTTACATTTTGTCTAAAATGTCTTAAATTTGTTACCACATGTACACATTTTTACGCAAATCCTTGTATTATGTGGTTTTGGATCTTCACTTTTCTCACTCAAATTTAATTTCCTCCACTGTTCTGACTTGTGGTATTCTGACACAGCTTTGGACGCCACCGACGCCGCCACAGGATGACAATGACATCTACATTGACTCTGTGATGATGCTGATGTATGACGCCACACCCATGCCAGAGTCCAAGCTGCCTCCTATCTACATCCGCAAGGAGCACAAAAGACTCAAGATGGATCCCTCAGGTAAAATGCGATGAGTCAACAAGGCTTTGATCATCTCCTTTGTACAACATTACGTCAGTCCTGCACGCTCTCTGGTTTTGCTCGTCGCAGTATTTCTTTAGTGAATCCTGAATGTATTTTAAGTGAAATGGTTTTTGGATCCTTTTTAAGAATATATATACATATGGAGCCTTTTTAGTCCTTACTCGAGTGTGTCTATCCAGCAGCAGCCAGAAAGAAGAAGAAGGGCCATGGGGAGACAGTCATTCCTCCACGATCCCTTTTCGAAAAGGCCAGCATGCTGAAAGTTCGCAGAGAGGGAAAGGACCAGAAGAAGAACTTTTCCCTCAAGCAACAGGCGCCCTTTGCCAAGCCCCTCCCCTCGCTGGTTAAACCTGTCATGGAGGCTAGCCAGGACAACCCAGAGTGGCTCATCAGTGAGGACTGGGCTCTGCTTCAGGTACTGGCTCCACTCATCGTTTCTCACAACTGTGATGGAAATAAATATCTCTTTAATTGCACTTTACTTAATACAACAAGTTATATTATTAGTACATTCAATGTCCATATATCATTCTTGTGTGTCTCACAGGCTGTAAAGCAGCTGCTGGAGTTGCCTCTGAACCTGTCAATCGTCTCTCCTGCTCACACCCCGAATTGGGATCTGGTGAGCGATGTGGTGAACTCCTGCAGCCGCATCTACCGCTCGCCCAAACAGTGCCGCAATCGCTACGAGAATGTCATCATTCCCAGAGAAGAGGGCAAGGTAATGGAGAGTGAGCAGTGAATGATGTTGGGTCACCCTACGCTTCTGTTTGTTTAAACCATGTTGTTTAATTTTTCTTCAGCTGGTGTATGAGGCAAACCCCAAGAAGAAAACCAAGAGCATATACAAGGTACCCTATCCGTGCCTTGTATTTGATAGACGTTTCTTTGCTCTTTAATTCATGGCCTAACCTTTCTTCTATATGCGTTTGTGTCCATGCCCAGTCGAAGAACAGCCGTCCTCTGAGGACCTGTCAGATCTACACTCAGGATGACAATGCCACTCACATCCAGCTCTACAACAGCCGCTTTGAACTCATGAAGATTATTGCCAGCAAGAGGAGCCCACCAATCAAACCACTGTAAGCACCGGTGTTCTGTCGACACTGAATGCTTACGTTCCCGTAAAGCAGGAGATTTACTACACTGAACCAAAGACTTTCATGACATGCAATTCATTAGATATGTTCTATCTGATGAAAAGAGTGAAATCAAGTTCAGATGGGATATTTCATCTTCAATTGTATTAATTAAATGTACACTACTTACAGGCTGGGCATGAATCCATTCCAGAAGAATCCCAAACATGCCTCGGTTTTAGCAGAAAGGTGTGTTTAATGTCAACATTTTTCTACTTTTGACATCCAAACCTTGAATCTTAATTGGAAGTACAAAGTATAACATTGTTCTGTTCTTCTTCAGCGGGATAAGCTACGACAAGCCCCTACCTCCCATTCAGGTGGCATCTCAACGTGCTGAAAGGATTGCTAAGGAGAAAAAGGTGACTGTTGACCATGAGGAGCGCCTGCATTGTGTTCTATTTCATCCTTCCTGACCGCCAGAGGCGGTGCTTAGCACTGGATATCTTCCGTCTTGCGCATAGCAGGTCGAGTATTAATAACAACAAAGTCACCCGTGACCTCGGATGACCCGCCCACCGGGTATAAGTTCCGGTGTCATCCCGAGATCAGTTCTTTTTCATCTTCTCGCAAGCAGGCATCAGCTAAGGCTGAAGTTTAACTGAAGCTCGTCGCGGGGAGCCTTGTGACCAAATGGTCGGAGTTGCGATCCGTCGCCCTCCAGAGGCTGCGACGAGCTCTCCTCCTCGGAGGAGGACGTTGCGTTTCTCTACGGCGGTCCGTCGAGGCGGACCGGAGAACGCACGAGTCTTTTTCGGTCTTCACCAGAGCGCCTTCACCGCGAAGCTTCAATCGGGTGAGATCGAATACAATTGTTGCCTATGACGGCATATCCCACAACAGCAGGGCTCTCGTTCCTGCTAACTGTGTGCTAACGGGAGCACGTCCGCTCGGTGCTGCTACACCGGCGCGACCGGCTCTCTGTAGCGATTGAGATAGCGTGTGTGTTGACTTTGGTAGCATTGCCGCCGTGCATAGCTAGCAGAGTGTGTCCACTCAGGCTAACGGAGCCTACGCTAAATCCGACAGCTACCTCCTGTTCCACAGGACCTCGGCCCAAGTAGTGGAGCGCTCTCGCTCAGGCTACTTGTGGGCGATTACAGCGCTAACGAGAGGCCAGCCGACCAGTTGCAAGCGCCGGCTAGGAGCCGCAGGGGCTCCCCTAGCAGTGCAATCGGGCAGGCTAGCTTATAGAGTAGGTCTGCTGACCGCAGAACTAGCTCAGATAAGTCGCCACCCTAGTGCAGGGAGGACTGAAGTATCAGATCCACCCACGGCTGATCCATTCCCAAGGGAGGACATCCCAGTGGTAGCCCCTTGTAGGGGGCAGTCGACGACCCCATCGGGTTCGTCATTCGCAGGGCACAGGAACTGCTGGATATACAGCAGCCGGAACCCCACGCACGCTAGTGCATTCCTCAGGGCATTCCGGCCCTGCCACCTTTTCAGTCTCCTCCAGAGACTATCTGAGGGGTTACCATCTTACGATAGATCACCGAACCCGGCGTCCATGCAGGATATGGCCAAATGTGGCCTTCGTCCCATGCCATCCATTGAGCTGACTATCGCATCCATCGGTTTTTCCCAAGGGACTCCGAGGCGGATGACCGGTGCCCTCGAGCCCAGTCGGTTCTCAGGTGACCATTTTACCGTGCTTACTACACGGCAACTCCCCCTCATATGTCATACTTGACTACAGCCTCAGTGATGCTTCGCTGCAGGCATGTGCACTTACGTCGCGAGAACCTGGGCGCCTAATGCTCTCCAGGGTTCAGACCAGCTGTTTGGCCGGCGCAGGCACCCTTGTCGGAGGCATGTAGGAACAACCTCCCTACTGTCCCAGTGAAATCAGGGGACCTGCTCTACAGGCGCAGCAGCGCACGGTGAAAGCGGGTTAGACCAGGCAGCAGTTATCTGGTCTTCACAGGACCGTGTCCACACCCCGCAGACTCGGGGGCGCCACATCTTGATTTTCTCAGGCTGAGCCCAGCAGACATCCTTTGTGTGGTCTCCAGAGGAGATCGGCTCATGTCTGTCGACTTAAGGGAGGCCTTTTGTCAGGTTCCTAGAATGCTTCACAGACGGTTGCTCTGTTATGCTTTCCAAAGCTGTTATTCCCAGGCTTCTTCCATGTGGACTTCCCCAGGAGTTTCTACAAAAGGGCATTACTGCCGCCCTGCAATCACCAGGGCGTGAGGAAACTGCCATCCTGGACGATCTGGCTATGTGCGCCATACCCATTTAGGGCCACACAGTGCATTACTTGCACTCTCTCACGCCGCCGGTTGGGCCTTCGTGAACAAACAACTGTCTGAGCCATTCTCAGAGCATAACCTTTATTGGTGTAGCTCTAGATGCAGCCACTAAGCGGGCCTGGCCGTCACTCAGACAGGTGGACAGCATCCTCTGCAGCCTTCCCCTCTCTGAGGGGGCAGGTGGCTGTCTTTTATCCTCTCTTCTTGCCTATCGGGTAAATTGACAGCTGCATCAGCTGTCTTACACTCTTTCTCACGCTGCCCGGTTGGGCCTTCGTGAACATAAAGAGTTTTCTGAGCCATTCTCGGAGCACAACCTTCGTTGGTATAGCTCTAGAGGCAGCCACTAAGTGGGCCTGCCCGTCACTCAAGCAGGTAGGTACTCTCTGAGGGGGCAGGCAGTGGTCTTTTATCCCTTTTTTCCTTGCCTATGGGGCAAATGCTTGGGCTGCTGTCGCGGTGCCCTTCGCATGGAGGGCCTAACAGCCTTCGCCAGGGGCCACAGGCACAAGATGGGGGTCACAGTGGTGCCTCGGCTCTATCCCGTGAGGGTGAGAGCATACCCATCAGAGGGTATCCCCAGGAAGGGGTCCGCCCCACCGGGAGGTCGCCACAGCAGACTCCGCCTCTCGAAGTGGGGCGCAGTCTGGCGGTACAGGACTTCCAGAGGACAGTCTATTTGCGACACTTGGGTCTGGAGCCACAGGCCATGCACCTAGCGCTCAAACAGTTCCTGCCATACTTGGGAGGGAATAGGTACTTGTTGGGCGAGACATCGCCTCAACCACGTGTTGGCTTGAACCTCCAGGGGCCCCTAGGGCGGCAGAGCTGCTACGAAGCTCCCGTGCCCTTCTGATTTTTCTTACTCCGGTAACCCTTCACCTGACCAATTGTCGGGCGAGGTAGCGACCAGGAGAACGGAACCAGGGCGTTCCCCACATTTCCGCTGATCTTGCCAACTACTCGGGGTTTTTCAACAGGGCCACCGAATTTTGCTGGTGGCCCCCTTGCGTCCAGCCAGGACTTGGTTCCCCTGGCTGCACAGACTTCGCTGTGAGACGCCACGGTGCCTCGCTGACATGCGGGACCCCTAGCACAGCTAGATGGTGGGACCTGCCATCCCGATCCCGGCCGTGCCCAACAAAGGGCTTGGCCGCAGGAGAGCAGAAGCAGCTGAACAGAATCAGTCCAGAGGACTATTCTAAATGCCGGAGTGCCATCCGTCTACGAGACGTGCAGACCGAAGCCGCTTCCCGACCAGCGGACGGAGGGACCCAGTACGGTGCCTCGTGCCTACGGTACTCACGCCTCCGTCATCCCTTCTAGTTAAGGGCATGTCTGCCTCTATCCTGAGGGACTACATAGCTGCCATTTCAGGGCAGCATGCTAAAGCCGACAATGATGCCGAACAGCCACAGGCTGGTGTCCCTCTTCATAAGGAGGGCCTCAGTGACTATCCCTGAGCCCCCCGAGGGCTCCTCCAGGGGACTTGCCCGGGGTACTGGACACCCTATGCTCGCCTCCCTTGGCAGAGGCAGAGCTGTGGTTGCTGTCGGCAAAGACCTTTCATCCTTGCCATAACTGCGGCAGAGCAAGTAGGCAAGCTACACGCCCTGTCGGTCAATGAGCCTTGTCTGAGGGGAACTCAGAGGGCTCGGGTGTCACACTGCGGCCTAAAGCAGTGGCTTCCCCCAAAGGTGCTGGCACGCTCGGGTCTCAACCAGCCTGTCCAGCCTGCACAGCTTGACCACCATAACTAGTCAGTTAGGGTGGATCTAAGAAGGGCTATGCCACTGCAGAACAGTGCCTGTTCCACTAGATAGTGGAGGCCATTGCCTGTGCATAGGTGGTGAGCGTCCGTGCTCTGCCATTGAGAGCAGTGTGTTGTTCTACCAACGGCGTTCCCACATCACGGGCGACCAAGAGGTATGCCCGTAGGGAATATAGGTGCATATGTATGCAACAGCCTCAGGGGCATCGTTGGCACATTCACCAGAGACTACAGAGTGAACAGGAACACCCTCCATGCATTGCAGGTGGTCCAAATCCTCTGCTTGAGTCATATGAGGTAGTTTCCTTGGGATTCCTCGTGACTCTGTTGGTATAAGTCATCCAGTGCTAAGCACCGCCTCTGGCGGTCAGGAAGGATGAAATAGAACGCAAGTTACGTATGTAACTATGGTTCTATGAATCCTGGATGACCGCCAGAGTTCTTAGTCACTCGGAATCTCGTGAGTTCGCGAGAAGATTCCGTAGAACTGATCTCGGGATGACACCGGAACTTATACCCGGTGGGCGGGTCATCCGAGGTCACGGGTGACTTTGTTGTTATTAATACTCGACCTGCTATGCGCAAGACGGAAGATATCCAGTGCTAAGCACCGCCTCTGGCGGTCATCCAGGATTCATAGAACCATAGTTACATACGTAACTTGCGTTTCATCACTGTCAGATCCAAGCAGTGCTTGTTTTCATCGTTACTGATGCGTTTGATTGTGTTTGTGTGTTTTCAGGCCCTAGCGGAGCAGCAGAAGGCTCAGCAGTTGGTCCAGCAGCAGCAGGCTGGAGCTCCCCAGGCCCTGGTGGCCCCTGGCCTGGCGCAGGCTCCTGCTGCTGGTCTGGCTCAGGCCCAGCTCCCTCAGGCTGCCACAGGGGCTGCTGTGGTGCCTAATGCAGCTGTTCTGGTGAGTAAACAAACAAACAAAAACTAAATATCCAACCAATATTATAGAACAAGCCAAAATGTGACCTAGTGAAAGTTAATACACTTACAATTTGTGTTTTTCAGGCTGGAGCCATAAAAGATGCCACTGTGGGCACAACCCTCCAGCCTGGTAGGCTGGCATATGGTTCGGTTCACATTACAGAGCTGTTGGTGTTTGAATAGTTCGCTCATTCCTCTTTTGTTTCTCCCAGCGGCTGCAGGGGGGAATGTGATCGTGAACACAGTACTTGGAGTTCCTCCAAGTCCCTTCCAGGCCAACAAGCGCCTGGCGCCTCCAGTCACACCAGGCACCCTGTCTGTGAGTCATGTTCATCTATCACTGCTGCTTTGGCTTAACTCCGCCTCCGACTGACTGACTGGATTTCATGACGCAAGAAGCCGTATTGCCATGAAGCAGAATGAACAACCGCTCCATCCTGTAGGGCGAATGATCATTGCGAGTGTGAACGCCATTGCTCATCGTGTTCCTGTTTGTGTTGTCGTTGGTCAAGTCTGCTGGTGCGGCTGGAGCCCAGGTGGTCCACGCGCAGCAGAGGGCCGTTACGGCTGCAGCTGCCCCTGCCGAGGTGGTCGCCTTAGCTACGGGTCAGGGTGTTCGGGCCGTTACCCAAGTGACGGCATCTGCAGTAGTTTCTCCCACTCTGAGTCCGGTGCAGTCGCAGACTCGCCCGCTGGTCTCTCAGGCCCCAGCAGGTACGTAACTGATCACCGGCTTTTCTCTAACAAGACACCCCTCGAGCACCCATCACTGCTCGACAGGTCTGACTTATCTGCTGTCCTCCGTCCAGCCACAGGTATGCAGTTGCCCCAAGGAAAGACTCTCACCCCAGCCCACCTGCAGATGCTTCGACAGCAACAGCTGCAGCAGCATCAGCAGCAGCAGCAGCAGCAGGCCACGTCCCCGCAGATCAAAACTGTAGGCAAACCGCAGGTACACCACCAGCATATTAACACAACATGCAACGGTACGGCTCACTTTGAGAAATGTCAATCACTGTTTGTCTCTGTTGGATAAATCAAACCCACTAGCAGCTGTGACTGTACGTTCATAGAATGAGCACAGGGATTTACCCAGGAAACAATACACTGAAACATAGTATGGGTTATTACAATGACCTTACCTTTAACTGGTAGAATGTGTGTTTTCAGGAGTTGTTGAAGATGCACAAGCATAAGTTGCAGCTGCAGCAGCAGCAGCAGCAGGTAGCTGCAGCCCAGGGCCAGCAGGCTGCCGGGGCCCAGGCCACCCAGGGGCAGCAGGCTGCGCAGGCTGCCCAAGCCAATCCTCAGCTAGCAGCTGTGGCAGCACCCAGACCTGGAGCCGTGCTGACCGGCACGACCGTCGCCAACCTGCAGGTGGCCAGACTGGTAAGATTGTTAAAAAGATTATTTTATTCTCCATGAATTTATCATCTGTAACACTCAGAAGAAGTTGTGGAAGGGATTGAGGAGTGTTTGTCTCACAATTTACAAACAGTGAGGGGATTATATCGGATTGTATCTCGGGTCACGTGAAAAAACACAAACACTCATTTCATTGTGGAGAATTACCATTATTGGGTTATTTGTGAATATTGTTAGGAGTGACTTGAAAAAGATGTCAGAACTGAAAAATTAAGAAACCTGATATAATAATGGTCAAAGAATGTTCACAGAAAAAGAGATATTTCCATCTGTGATGCAATCAAAAATATGTCAACAATATGTCTGGGAAAGTGATTTCGGTTTGTGGTGTTTAATTTGAAGTCCTTTTCTTTTCTCTTCACAGACTCGAGTGCCAACTCAGGGTCAGATTCAAGCCCAGGCGGGACAGACGGCCCAGGTGACCCTCAGCAAGCCTCCTGTGGTCTCTGTGCCTGCCGTTGCCTCATCGGCTGGGGTCACCACTCTGCCAGTCTCGGTAGCGGGCATCAGTGTGGCTATTGGTCAGCCCCAGAAAGCAGGTGTGTTCAGTCTCATTGCATCTCTTTGACAGTAGACATTGTTTCCGTGACTTTGACTTTCATCTTTGTATTATGTTTAGCTGTTATTATAACACTATGCCTGTTCTTGCTCAATCTATGAAACACCACGGATTATAATCCAAATCAAAACATATGAAGTGATAGAGAGCATTGTGCTGGACTTCCTTGTTGTGACATCCATGCTGTTGTTATCATTCTCACAAATGTCTAAATCCTAAAGTTCCCATGTGTTCTTCTCTCTCCTCTCTGCCAGGCGGGCCTGTGCTGACGCCGTCGTTCCCACAGATGCAGGTCCAGCAGCTGCTTCAGATGAAGAAGCAGCAGGCGGCGACCGCAGCTCAGCAGAAAGCCGTGCAGACGCAGCAGGGACAGGCCACCGTGCAGCAGAAGGTAAACGCAACACGCCAACGCACTCTGGAAACACATGATCATTTGTCATGAGTCTGTTTTCAGTTTCAGTTCACAAAAGAAGCAACAAAAAGAGTTTAGAAACCGATTTCCATACATGTGCTCACATCTTTAGCTGGGTGTGCTTACCACTGTAGTGAACATAGTAAATAATAATCTATTGGGACGATAAAGGACACGAGTTCTGTTATTTTCCTTAGATCGCCACCCAGCAGGTCACAGTGCAGCCCGCCCAGCAGCAGCAGAAGGTGACCTATGCCACCACGACACAACTCCAACAAGGAATCAAGACCCAGTTCTTCACTACTTCCATCTCCCAGGCTCAGAAACCCACAGGGGCCCAACAAATCCAGGTACCCATCAGTGGAATACACGACCGCGAAATAAATATTTGAGGATTGACATTGGGTTTGTTTGTTTGTTGATATGAGATTTTCTTGTTGACTTCTCTTATCAGGTGGCTAAGCTCCCACAAATAGTGCAGCAGCAAACCACCGTGGCCAATATTCCACAAATTGTGTCTTCTCCTCAGCAGGTAAATGTTGTTCTTTCAGCTGCGTTGGTGCCAAAGGTAACGTCTGCCTGGCTGATCATTTTACATCCTAGAATGTTTTACCTCTTCATAAGCTTCACGTCTTCAACTAGGGCCTCGTGGAATTGGCATCGGAATATTTATTTCAATAACCTTTTGTACTATATGCTGCCTTTTTGTCAAATGTTACATGCTTTTATGTTTTCATAGTTTGCTCTAAAAGCTTAAACTATGACATATACTTTGTTTGTATATTTTATTTGTATCAATATGAGCTGTGTCAGCTCTTTGTAAAAGCACCGTCAAACCTTTGAATGCAGTGGATGGGTCACATCAAACCTCAGAATCAGGCCGATGTTTTGCGCGTGTGCTTTCTCTTCAGACTCAGACTGTGACTCTGACCCAGGCCGCCGCGTCGGCGCCGTCACAGCTGCAGATGATTTCTGCTGGGACGACGACGGCCCAGGTCGTGCAGCAGAAGATCCTCCAGCAGCAGGTGGTGACTGCGGCCACCTCCCCCCAGATCCAGACGCCGCCCCCCCACAGCCCCGCCCAGCAGCCCGCCGCGCCCTCTTCTGCAGAGTCCCCAGTGCAGCAGGCCGCTCAGACCCAACAGCCCACGAAGGGTCAGGCTCGGCAGGGCGGCATCAGGGCCAAAGCTCCCGCCAAGCCCAGCGGGGGAAGCATTTAGGAGACGCACACTGATGAAAGTGAAGTGACCACGTTGTTTTCCTGCAGCACGGATGTGACGGTACTGAAGTTGTGCGGAGGCGTTCTTATGGATCCCACAGCAGCTCTCGCCAGAAACAGATTCAGCATCGCATTGTTAATCGCATTGAACCGTTGCCCCAAACATCTCTAACCCCAACCTCGAACTGATTACAACTGCGTTCGCCATCATTATTACAGTGCTCATACCTAGAATGTTCTGGCATTTCAACCACAGCACTGCTTTCCATACTTCCTGTTGGATCCATAATGTTGCTGTTCTGAGTCAACATTGTTACTTCTGATCTGTGTCTGTCATGAGATGTGGACATTTGTTGACATTACCACAACTTTCCCCTTGACTACTGCCCAAAACATCAAACGACAGACACAACAGTCATGCCTTCAAGTTCTGATTATATTATAACTTGAGATATCTGAGGCTTATGGGTAATTCTGCATTGGGAAAAGAGCTTTCCTCTAGAATAAGTGTATTCATAAATAGTCCCTTTTATGTCTAATTCATTTGTTGTCTATAGATACTGAATGGAGAGTAATGCACGTTCCTTTAGTCATTTGTTTTTTATTGCAGCCAAAACACTGTAAACATGTACTTTAGTATTTTGTGTTTTCTCATAAATTGTCTTTTTTTATTGATGTCAAGGGAAAAAAACTGTAAATATCAATGAAAAACATTTGTACTTGTAAAGTAGGCGTGTTTTCATTGGGTTTTTTCAGCCTAATTGTAATAAAGTGTTTTGTTTTTATACACAGATTCATCTTTTTTCCTTTTGTTTTTTTCATTAAATCCGTTGTAACTACTTGGAAATCTTGTGAATTCTTCGAACACATTCCCTGGTTTGTTATAGCGTCTGCACAATCCTGTTCTCTGCAGTCTAGGATCTGGAGCTTCAACAGTTTGATGGAACTTTTTTTCTTAGATTAGTGGTTTTGGATTAATATAATATGTTTTTCTCTTCGTCATTCATTAAAAAAAAGTCCTGTAGGCAAGCAGGATCTGGACCAGTAACTTTCAGCTGGAAGAAAAACGCCTGACAAAAGAGAAATTGTCCTAATTAAAGGCTGCTGTAAAGTCTTCAGCATCTTCACACAGTGGCCGGCAGGAGGGGCCCGGCGGCCCTCGGCAGAGTCTGCTTGGCCTGGCTGGATGATGAGTCAAAGGCGAAAGAGCTGAGCCAGCATATTGACACCGTGCACATTTTAGTCTGCTCTTTGCAAACACTTAATACATTTTCAAAAACACCTTAAAAAAGAACCTAGCAAAAAAGATTGCATTAAAAAAATGATGCAGATGTTTAAAGTTCCACAAGGGGGCGCTGTTGTATCAGTATCACCCTGCAGGCTTGAAGGCCCACAGCTCCGCTCATTGAAATGTCCCATCTGCTCCTTGGTGCTTGTCTTCTCTCTCTCCACTGGCACTTGGTGGCCGGTCCACATTCACCACTAAATGAGTGAGACAAGGGAGGTGAGGTGGAAGAGAGGAGCGAGGGATGAACAGATGGGCCCAGCTGGTTCCTTTGGCCTAAGCATGACTCTCGTATTTCTATTTAGAAGAACTCTGAACGTAAACAGGAGTTTTTTTCTTTCTTTATGGCATAGCCTACTGTGAAGGTTGGAAACAAGAAGCTCAATACTGGTATTAATGCTTTTGAACTGGAGGAAGAACCAGCAGGCAGACTTCAGAGCAGAGGAGCTGTCACGGTGCGGTTGAGGAGAGGAGATGAATCACACCACTTCAGTGACTCGTCTCTCTGTGAACGTGTGCACTCGATGCAACAAGCTGCAGAGGAACAGCAAAAGTAAACACTTGTGTAACCATTCTCCACTAACTTCTCCTTCCACCCACCTTTTATTCAAACGTCAATGTTTAACAGAGGGATGCGTGGAGGTGCACACATCTGTAAACATGCACACGCACTGTTCCCGCTTTGATTTCAAACCAGAGGAACAACACACGCTCTGTGATCCAGCGCAGCTGAGAGGGAAGTTTACAGCTGTACGTTTAGTGTGTAGGGAACCCCCACGGCTGCACTTTGGAGCGCTTGTATTGTGGTATATTTATCTCCATTCGAAGCATCGTGCAGGGAGAGCAGAGTGAGGTAACGGCTGCGGAGGCTGTCGGAGTCGATCTCGTGCTTCTGCTCAGACACCAGCCGTCTCACTGTGAGTGTTGACCTCGGGAGGCTCTTGAAAGCCTCTGAACAATGTCAAATGTGTGAGCTGGAGATGAGGGCAGCTTTCACTGCTGGGTGTTTCTCTCCATTTGCACTGAGCTGTGACCAAGAGCCCCCTAAGCATGATAGAAAGTAGAGTAACCGTGTGAATGACGGTCTCTGGCAGCATGGGTGATACAATGACGACGTGAGTCGACACGGCAACGGTCAAGAGATCCAACATGCCAGGGCTTTGTTGTGGAGCAGAGCTGGAGGCAACAGATGCAGAGGCAAGCTCAGCATCCAGGTACAGAGGACCCAGGGCGGTTGGTCGACCATAAAGGCCCAAATCCTCCGACGATCCTCCTCTCCACGCTCTCTAATTGTCCTGGCCGGGAACTGATCACGCGGCCCTTCGGGGGGGGGGGGGGCTCTCTGCTAATGATGCTCCTCCAATGATGGTGATGATCACCGCTATTGGAAAAGAAACAGGGCCATCTATACTGAACGGTTGCCATGGCAACCCACCGCGGCGACCCCTTTTAGTGCAAATCCCAGAGCCGGAGGAACAATGGATTATGTAGCACACACTGGCACTACAGTTTCTCGGTCATCTCTCGGTCCCGCTTCTCTTTAAATAAATCAATCACAATAAATAATCGGTTGTTTAGCTTTTTGGACCAAAATGTGGATTTCATATTTTGGCTCGCAAGCAAAGTGTTTGACTGGAGCATCTTCCAGTTCATAAAATGGCTACAGCAGCTTTTCAATTATGTTAATATGCTGACTTTCTGATGCATACAAATAAGGAAAAAGGGTGAGATGATTTCTGTGATGTCCTCCTCCCTGTATTGAGATGATTTCTGTGATGTCCTCCTTCCTGTATTGAGGTGATTTCTGTGATGTCCTCCTTCCTGTATTGAGATGATTTCTGTGATGTCCTCCTTCCTGTATTGAGATGATTTCTATGATGTCCTCCTTCCTGTATTGAGATGATTTCTGTGATGTCCTCCCCCCTGTATTGAGGTGATTTCTGTGATGTCCTCCTTCCTGTATTGAGATGATTTCTATGATGTCCTCCTTCCTGTATTGAGATGATTTCACTCAGTTTAGTCATCTCGCCGTGCTCCTACAAGCGTGGAGACTCCTGAGGCCAATACAGGACCGGCCTAATACTCTAAATGATGACTCACAGGTCTGTCGGTGGATTTCACTGAATTGCAGGAGCTGGGGGGTGGTGGGGGGTGGGGGGTGGGGGGGAGTTATGTCCCAGCGGTAACTGCTCTGCATGCAAGATGGGGTGAGAGAGCACCGGAGCTGACACGCTCCACTTCCCCTCGACACAGTGATAGGAAGTGTCATTTGGCACTTTGAAAACATGCCACCAAGATCTGCATGAGTCTGCCACGCTGTGCAGCCACCTCCCACTCTTTTTCCATGAGTCTCTCTCTCTCTCTCTCTCTCCTCTCCCTGGGCTTCTCTTTCTTCCCAGCTTGCCTCTTCCTCTCTGTTTGCTCCTGTCAGCTCCCGCCGCTCAGCTGCTCTCATCTTCCATGCCAGCGTCTCGTGGTGTGACAGTGATGTACGTGAGTGGCTGTGAATCTCAATGGGAATCTCTGTCTTCTCTCTGAGTCTCGGCGACAATCTTATGTGTCCCGTATGTGCTTTGAGAAATATTTAGATACCCCTCACTGAAGTGAAGGAAGATAGTCCCCCAACCTGAATTGCACTCCTGAGTTATAGAGTCTCCTTTATAGGTGCAAGCCAAATGTAATAATCCTCTGTAATTAAGTGTATCCACTATACTGTGTTGGAGCATCAATCATGATCTCCTCTTCAGCACTCGTGACGGGTTACAGTCTCAGGCTGTCAATTTTTGTAATATATTGTGATGTAGGTTTAGATTATTATGAACAATGACCTGCATTTGGTCACTAATACTCATAGTCCTCTGTTTTTGCTGAGTGAAATGATCCAAATGCATTTAACCCTCCTGTTACCTTTACATTTACTAACATATTTTACCCTCGGGGTCAATTTGACCCCAGCAATTAAAACCTCCAGAAAATTATTAGAATTAATATTGTTTCCCAAGTTTAAGTGTGAGGTACTTTATGTTTGTTTGTTGACTACCTAAATAGCCCTTTAAATATATAAAAAAGTTGATATTTCTTATATGTTTGACACATTGAAAAACAGCCATGGAGTCAAATTGACCCCAAGGAACACCGACATTAAACATTGAATGGGGTCAAATGGACCCGAAAGGTAACAGGAGGGTTAAGTGGCAACCATGATGAGAGTCACATTATTAAATGGCTAAGGAAAGGTGCTTTAATGCTTCCTTTCTTATCTCCTATTACCATAGGGTACACAGGGCCATCCTTTATGAAGGGAAAGGAGATAATGCCCCACAATTGCTGCAGACCCACATGATTAACATTGCTGTTGCATAATGATGTACCCTAATCTAAATACAGTCAGATTGTCTTGCTTTGGGATTATTTCTATGAATTATTTGTGTCACCTTTCCTTGACCCTACGTTGATTTCCCTCAAGTGGTTTGGAGAGAGCATAAGACTGCAGAGTGAACAGCCCCGTGAGCGACTTTGGGCGACATGCAAACATCAGCACGCTCACAGGGTCGCAGTAAGAATGCTGACATGCTGATGTTTTATAGCTTGTGTTTGTAACATGTTAACCATCTCAGTTAACGTGCTAACATTTGCTAACCAACACTGAAGATGAGGTCCGGCTGAGTCGTCGAGTCTACCTAAAAAAAAACGTGTTACTTGTTAGTGCCTTTCGAGGTGAAATTAGGGGATAACAAAAGTGTGACGGATTCACCCTGAATGTCGACACATCATCTCATAGAAACATCTGATGATTTTAAACATATATGAGATGAGATTGAGTTGAGACGATGGTGAGCAAGCTGAGCAGCGTTGTTGTAAAAGTCATTATCGGGCTATTTGTACGGGAAGGGGAGTGGAGACGAAACGGGCTTAAAGGTGGCAGCCAGGCTGAAGAGCAGACGAGCTCTTGTTCTTCGTCTTGGATGCTAAGGAGCAAAAGAACAAAGCGGCAAAAGTTCAAACCCCCAAACTCAGTCAGTGAAATCACAGACCAGAGCCGAGCGATGTGGGCATGGAGGGGCCAGATGGAATAGAGAATAATGTTTAGGGGGATGGGCTAGAGGGGAGAAGATGTAAAAAAAACATGGAAGACCCCCCACGATACCACTCACACACACACACACACACACACCCTTCCATCTTTCCACTGAGCCCCCCACCCCCTAAACAAACTCACACACATGCTGAAAGATGAATGTCCAACAAATGGAGGCAAGGGGCGAGTGAGGGCCCCATGTGAGAGGTGTATTGTGCAGCCCCCCCCCCCACCCCCCCTGGAGGCCAGTAATCAAGGGGGCTCAGTCGGCAGGGCCCGGGGGGGGGGGGGGGGGGCGGGGGTGGGACGAGGCAGTGGCGGCTGAGGAGGAGGCAGTTGCTGTCTCACTAGGATGTTATTTATTGGCCTACTTTGACTCTCCTGCTGCCTCCTGCACTCCCCGTCACTCCCATTGATCTTGTCCTGATCCGCCCCCCGGATGGCTGTGCAGACTCTCCTCTTGCTCCTCCTCCTCCTCCTGTCTTCCTCTCATGATGTACATTGTGTAAAAAGCGTTCTGCTCCTGCTGTGATGTCCAGAGGAAATGGAGAAAGTGCTTTTGCGTCACTTTAAATTATTTGACAACAGGCAATAAAAAATGATGTTTTAGGGGAATTCAAAGTAAAGTCATTATTATTAGGAAAGAGTCGGATGGAGCTGGGCTGTACAGCTTCACCAGGAACGTTCCCCTCTCCATCGTGGGATTAGGAGTTCAGTACAGAGTGCGCTTAATGCCCACATCTTTATTGTTCTACATCCTGCACGCAAACATGGAAATCCAAGCAGGTTTCCTCCGCGTGGTTTATCTTTGTTCTATCTGAACGTGCTCGGTACATGATAGATCACTCTTGTGGAATGCTGGCCAGCGCCTGGAATGTCCCGACCATGATGGGAAACATGTGTGTTAGATGAGAAGGTTGGTTGGTGGGAGATAATGGAATTCACTGTCACATATCTGTGTGCCTCGGGGGGCTCCAGTCAGCCATCTCAGGTGCAACATATGGACAATTCAGCTAACTTTGCTCCATAATCCACTTGCAACCCCTCGCAGTGTGCACTCGTCTGTGAAAATGGGACAGGATGTGTGCTGTGTCGATAAAGTACACATACCCCAATATTAGATATACATATAGGCACCATTACACACATTGCAGCCACAAATACTCTGAGTCTGAGCAATGCAGAAGAACAGGACTAACACCGTGTTGGTTGCCCTGTTCCTCTTCTGCAGCTACAGCTACTGGCCTGAGGAAGCAGATTAAGAACCATCAAATATTTCCAAACATTGTTGGTCCGCAGTGGATGAATCCCAATGACTTTGGGGAACCCCTGATTTCTTTTCCACCACTGTGACGTTTTTTTCTTTTATGTCTTGACAAATATTGATTGGATTATCACAAACTTTGGTGCACACATTCATCACTTTCAGGGCAACTTGTAATAACTTTGTTGATCACTCAAATGTTCAGCTTCCCTTTGAACGTGTCAAATTTTTTTAATATATGGCCATATACCTGCGAAACTAACAACATATCCATCAGCCTCAGCTGTACTTTGTGTATGTGCTAATCAGTGCTGCCGCTAGCCATGTTGGTGCCCTAAGCATAACTCATATTAAATATATCTCTTGTTCTGCCTGTTTTGTGATATACATGCCTAAAAGGTGCCTAATATTTCTAGACTGAAATAATATCGGCATTATAATTATTATAACTATGAGGATTTTTTGAATTGCCTATTTTGTGGTGCCCCCTCAGGACTTGGTGCCCTACGCACAGCGCGTAGTGCGCGTTCAGGGAGCGGCGGCACTGGTGCTAATCATGATATGTTAGCGTGTTATACACTGTCAACATTATACATTATATCATGAGATGTTGCTGTTATAAACAGCCTCCTCACAGAGCTGCTACAGGCCGGTAGACAGCATAGCAATTACTGTGCTGCATCCAGCATTACATCCTGACGCGTGCAGCTCATACTCATGTAATTACTACTGTCAACTCATGTGTGCTACATTCAAATCAATACAAATTCACTTCACAGCAGAGGCCCTTTTGAGTTGGACTACACCTCTGTGCATGGTATTATAGCTGATCCATAATGTACTCGATCACCCGTGGCTGCTGTGCGGCAGAGTCGGCGATGCTTCCAGCCGGCGAGCACGTCGATAACGAGCAGCAGCTTCTCTGACAGAATCGTTTACAGCCTGGAGGGCTTGGAGACGAAGGTGGAGCGTGCGTGCCTGCCTCTAACCTACTTAAACCTCATGCTGTACAGATGGAAGTGTTGATATGCAACATGAGATATCCTAATGGATTCCTGCCAACAAGCAGACTGACCAGAAAGAGTGTGTGAGAATAACACTTGAGGAAGTAGCCCACTGATGGTGTTACTGTGTGTTTGCTTTATTCATTGCTTATGTGAGAATGTGTGATTAGAGGCATGTATGCAGATTATACATTGTGTTAGTCTAACATATTGATCAAAATGAGGATCCAAATGGATTCTTCTCCGTTTTAATGACAGTGTAAAATGATAAGGAACAACATGCAGGTTTTGGTGAGAGGGAAGTCTTGGGTGTGGGCTCCTGCTGTCAGCTGAGGAGCTATAGCATAGTTTCAGTGACTCAAGTTGGCTCCCTAATTCTATTTGCCTCTCAGAGGAACCTCCCCCAAACCTCTCACACACATTTTTAGAGAGCTTTGTCAGGAGGAATGGGGGGTTGGTACTCCCAGCTCCCACTGAGTCTGGACAAGACACATAAATCACAGACACACACACACACACATGCACGCACACAAACACACGCGTGCATGCACACGCACACGCACATGCACACACACACAGACACACACAAGTACTGCTATGTCAGGAAGCGATGGGGTCTAGTGTCTGGGTCAGGGGCCTCTTCTCTCGCATTAGAGGTTGCAAGGGGCTAAAAGCAAAGAAGAGGGGAGGTCTGGAGGAACAGAAAGAAAAGGGAGGGGTGACTCTTTAGTGTTACACTTTTTAACTCTTCTATATCTTTATTATTTGGGGGAGTTTGCTTGTTGTCCCTGTCTGCGTTGGTTTATTGCTGGTTCCTCTTTGTCTCACAGTGGTTTGGGTTTTGAACTGTTGATGTACAAAATCAGCAATTTCCACAAGACATCACCTTGTGCATCTGGGAAATTGTGTTTTTAAATAAATTTTTAAAATGTCTTTCTGTACATGTTACATACAAGGAAGAGCAAATGTTAGCATTACTTATAGCTAAATCCGATAAAATATGTCAGCACGAGTTGACAATTCAAACAGACAATCGCTAATTAGAAGTGAGAATACACAATTAACATAACCTAGGGCACAAAGTAAGCCTATAATAAACAATAAGTGAAAAACAACAACGTGACTTTCTTCCAAAAGTCTTTAACATTTCCACAAACATTTCCAATACATTAGTTATCATGTACCTGTGTGTCAGTAAAAGCCTCTTCCGACTGCCTCTGGTCCACGGCTGGAAGAGGCCACAGAGCCAGACACCAGCTGGGGACCAGGCCTGGATCAGAGGAGAGCAGCTACCATGAAGTTACACAGGGAGGTCGGGCCGACTAAGCTACCACCCAATATGCCGGCTCCTCCAAAAAACCACTGAGTGGAAAGCCTCGGGGGAGAAGTGGAGCCAATTGGGGGAGGTGAACAGAAGAGGCTCAAAACAAGGAGCGAATCATATTTTTCAGCTGCCATATGACAATACAGCTCAGGCTTTGAGACTCCTCAACTCATCCTCCACTTTCACCTTGAATTAGTGAACAAGCAAATGTACCTATATGATTACATATGTATGAGAGAATCCTTTGGGTGGATCATGCATGTGTGTCTGTGAATGCATTAGCTGCATCAAAGAGATATGAAGAGACAGAAAGAGAGAACGGTTTGACATTTTAATTGCAAAAGCGTGCATTCGTGGCTACGTCGGTATTTACAAGATAACGTATGCATCTCGCTCTACAGCACTGACATAAAGAATTAAGATATTAACAATGGGATATTTAATCCTATGCCCACAGACTGCCATTGAGAAAGACATTTGCAAAAAATAGTGGGTTGTCACATCATAAGCTCTGAGTATGCATGTCTATATATGAAATTCTGGAGGTGACTTGCATGCTTGAGAACATGTGCGAGGCCTTAACCAAATCCTTGGAGCTTCCAGTGCCGGCTGACGCCGCCTCAAAAGAGCGTCATTAATTAACATGCCATTATCAGAGCTGAATGCTGGCAGGGGGAGATTAATGCTGTGAGGAGCTGCGAGTGGATTAAAGGTCACATCCTGTGTGTTAATCACCCAGCACCCCTGACCCCTGGAAGGAAACACAGTAGAATGGGCACATTATTGCCACCTGGCCGGGCACCAATCATTACCGGGATCAAAATGAGGGCCGTTCCTTCCAGGAGACACAGATAGTGAGTGGGTGGGAATAGAGAGGATGTTTATAGCAAAAGATAATGACAAGAAAAAGATGAAACATCAAAAAGCACATAGAGATCAAGATGATAATTAATGTAAGGCACTTGACATTGTTGCAAAGGTCACTGAGTGCAAAGCTACTTGTGTAGTTGTTGTCAAGTTACACACCAGTAGAGACACAGGAGCCCAAGCAGAGGATATCGCTGTCCTTGAGCGATGTCAAACAAAACCGGCAACATGCATCCCGCACAAGCTTTTCAGCATACACAGTATATTGTTTCCCTTCTTTATAGTCTCCATGACATAAACACACAAAGAGCCTTTACAAATCTGTTACTTACATTGCATTTCTCAGTGCGAAAAGTCTTTTAGGACTTTCCAAGGTGGATGGATTCATTTCTGAATGTTCAAGAGAAAACACTTGCAGGCTGGTTCACAGCTATATATCATATTTCTGCAGCCCACACATAACTCCCACTCTCCCACATCTGACAAGAATCTCCCAGATCGGATGTGACTCACTAGCTTTGGCAGTCGAGGGCTAAATTCTTTTTCTGTTACTCTCTCACAATGACCACTCAGCTCTTTCCACTGCCTTTATGCATTTCTTCCCTCGTAGTCAAACACAATAGACTCTTCTGATGTGTGTTGTTGTCATGGAAGACCACACTGTTTTACACTGTCCAAATAAGCTTTTGATCATACTCACATGAATGCCATCTGACAGCTGTGATAGTTTATTTCACATAGATCTGTGGCATACCATCTCCAGATTTTTTTGGGAGCATTCACAAGAGCAGAAGTCAGAAGTCCTTTCTGAAAACACAGTTCAAGTGTTGTTGGTTCTGTGCAGGAGGACAGAAGGCCAGGTCAGGGCGGGAAGTAGCATGCACTGTGATTGCTCTGGGAGCGTTGTCGATGCTTACAGTGCGCCCTCTATTCTCAGAGGACCCTGTTTCCCTGCGTCAACGCTTTCCAGGATGCAGGCGCTTGGTCCGCTGCTTGTTTGATGGACTATTTTCCCTCCTTCCCATCTGAGAAGGGTTGTGTACATTTCGACCTTGGTGTCAGCGGAGTCAGACAGAAGCTGCTGAATAGGATATCTTCCTCTTCCTCAAGGACGTATACGGCATCACGCGCCTTTGTGTTTGCCTCGTGTGTTTAGAGTAAATACCAGAGACCAAGTATAAAGATAAAAGGAGAGTGAATACTGTATTTACATCCTCCTGGAGGCCAGAAACAGGATGTTATTGCTCCACATATGTTGAATAGCGACAACATGTCCACCATCCATTTACAGGACAAAGTCACAACGTTGTGTTCACAGCTTGTTTCTGCTGCCGCAAAGTGACCAAAAGCTAAGTTATTGTAGGCTTTATAACCAAGATACATTCACGTATAGAGATTTTTTGCGTAGCTTTTGTTTTAATTGATTCATGTGAAACCACCTTCTTCTTTTCGATCCGTTTGACAAAAGGGTTATTTGACGTCTTTGAACAGCCCTGTAACATCTGATAGGATGTCTGGAAATTTATTTATCGTATTTTTGGTTGTTTGTCTCTCGTGGGCTATGTGACCTAAATAAATGATAAGTGCTTATCTGAGTCACCTACAGCTGGCAGTGAAATTATTAGGTGTATTTGATGTATTCAGATTGTCTGTTTTTGCACTGAGTAGTAAACTAAACTCTGAAAGTCCCCGCTAAGGCTCACTATGCTGCCTCATAACACGGAGAAGACAGCCGCATATGACAGAGCACAGTTTAGAGGCTTAGCTTTGGAGCGAGAGACTCGATTGACTAAATATCACTCTCCATAAACCTCAAATGACTGTGCTTTCTCAGTCCAAACACCAGCATATCCCCAAGGGCATTTCTGGATTCCTGAGAGAAGCTCAAATCCTCAATTACATGATCATAATTTAACATTTGAGTAGCTGACACTGGAGCAGTTGGGGGTAAAACGGGGAGTCAGAAATGAGGAGTGATTGATGAGGGTTTTATTCTGTGACTTTCTGAGGCTTGTTTGAGTGTCGAGCTTCCTCCTTTCAGCCGTGCTGCTGAAAAGCCTTTCCCTCAGGGTGTCTCTCACTCAACCCTGACACAGACGCTGCGACTACCCTGTGATCTCACTAGAAAAAGCACATGAAAGATAATTCTCAAACACACACACACACACATACAAAGAAAGGGAGTGTGTGACAGAGATTACTCCAATCACAGTATCTGCTATTGCTCTCTGTTCTTATCGCTGTACTGTTATCAACTCTCTGTACACCAGAAGCTGTTGACATTTCACCTAATTTCTGGTCTACAATACCAAAGCCATATTATCTTCATCACATGCCACGTTTTAATTCCACCACTCTCTGTTACATCAGATAACTATTTCCTGCCACCTTCATTATTTCAGTCTCTCGGGGATCATTTAAATCATTGCTCTGTTTATCGTGCATCATAAACTCAGGCGTGCGTACACCTCGACTGTTCTATAGTTTATTGGCAACATTTGTCATGAATCAGGTGACACTGATCTCTGTGTGTTGACACTCTCATTTATGATAGGGCCCTGCGTCAACTGACTCGGAGAATGCACGCTTATCTTTTCAACCATCCGCTCACAGAATAGAAATAAGACACGGTGTCCATGTCGGAGACGGCAAAGGCATCCATTTCAGTTGCTTGTAAGATGAGTGTGCGTGTGCTTGTGAGTTGCGACAATATATAATATGTTGAGTACGTAGTGTGCTGTATGTTGAGCTACCCCCTACATATCTCAGCCTGAAGCAACCCATCCCCCAACAGAGACATTTTTGCTCTCTATGTGTGACTACATTAGGCCAGCTTCCTCTCCCCAACTGAGTAAGCCTTCTGAGCGGTCCCTGGGGTGGGTGTCGGCGTGGAAAGCAGGCCTTTTTCCCTGTCCATGGGATGTTATTGATGAGGTGAGGTAATGGATCTCCCCGCTGTGCTCACACTGAGGATAAATCAGACACTGGGTAAGACCCGACCAGCCATTCCACCTCTTTCCAGACTCAACTTCCATTTCATTATCTTTATTTATGGGGGTTCTGCACTCTTCTGAACCCCTCCCCTTTCAGTCCTCCCAGTAAAAATGCCACTATTCTTCTGCTTCCTCCCTTGTATAGTGCTATGGCAACCGATATACATCCCTTTCCTTCCTTCCTCCAATTTTCTAGGAACACCTAGTATTCTCCCACACATCTTATTCCCAGTTTATGGGGATGGGAAGATGTGAGCAGAACTGACAGCACGTTATCATGCGACGGTCAAAGGGTTGGATAGATAATGTTGTGCTCTGAAGTGGCGAAGGACTCAGCAATGGCTGAGATTTTTACATTAGCCGCAGCAGTGAAAGTCCATCCAGCTCAGCACTTCCTGCAGAGTCGTATTTAAGTTGGCTGAGCAGCTGCAATTCACCTCTGGGCTTATGGCTCAGCCATTGAGCGAGAAAAATGCAGCTATAACTGGCCTCGTCCTTGAAGGAAGAGAAAATATGCCTTATGTGTCCTTGCTGGAAAGAAGTTGAACTCTTATCTTAAACATGAGTTCTATGGCGTCTATTATTGGGAAGCAGACTTCCTGCTTTAAAAAAGGTAAACAAGCTCTCACGTCACTCCCACATCCAAGCCAACAGAATACCACTTTAATACCCTTTAGCTCTTTCTTCACAATGTCATTTAATCCGTATAATGCATAGTGGTATCACCGCTCGTGCTGTCAGTAGATGCTGTGACACGCTATCGGAGACCAAATAACAAGTCAGACGTGCTATATTACATTTCTGATAAGCCTTATTAATGCCAAAATGAGTTCCATGTGTAAAGGCAATTGTTTATGCATAATATATGCTGTATGATGTCTCTGTATTGATTTATTTTATGTACTGAAACCTGGATTAGACATGGAAGGCAGTGATTTGTACTCTCCTTGCATGCTTTTTCCATTAGAATATGACAGGAATGTTTTTTTGTTCATTAAATGGTGAACATGGATGCCATGGGAGTCATGCAGGAACATGTCCATACAAGGTTCATTCTGGTTCGCTCTGCATGGAGCCACACAACCTAACAGATGGTTGACTGAGCTAAGCTACACCGATGCTCTGCTACTGCCAGTTTCATTACAGGGGTTCAGTTGGACATGCGAACCAGTGTGAATATGTCTGTCACGCCCACAGCAGCCAGAGATAGTGACAAAGTTCAGGCACAATGTGCCCCATGAAGACAGAGAATACATGAGATGCCTTATTATACGTCATGTTAATGCATGTAGAGGGCGAGAGAGACAGGGAGGTAGTTAGCTTGGCTTGATAGAGAAAGAGAGACAGAGACAGAGATATATATTTAGATATTTAGATAGACAAATGGTGAATGGATCTGAAGTTAAAGAGCGCTTTTCTCGTCTTCCGACCACTCGAAGGGCTTTAACACTACATGACATTATTCACCCATTCACACCCATTCATACACTGATGGGAAGGGCTAAGGTTCCACCTGCACATCAGCAGTAACTAGCATTCATACACATTCTTAAACAGTCGGCACAGATACAGGAACAATTTTAGGGTCAAGTGTTTTACTCAAGGACACATCGACATTTGGACGGGGATCAAAATGCCGATCCTCTGATTGAAGGACGATCCTGGTCACCAGTGAGCCACAGTCGATAGATAGATAGCATGATAGAGAGAAAGAGAGAGAGAGAAAGATGGAGAGATATATATAGATAGGTAGATAGAGAGAGAGAGAGAGAGAGAGAGAGAGAGATAGGAAAGACACAAAACACGAGGTTGGAAAAGACTGATATTATGTCTCAACAATAACATTTACTCTTTTTATGATATTGATAAAGGGAAGGAAAAGGGGAAGATAGATAGATAGAAAGATGAGATGATAGATAGAGAGAGAGAGATAGATAGAGAGATAGATAGGTTGGAAAAGACTGACAGTCTCAACAATAACATTTAGTATTTTTATGATATTGATAAAAGGAAGGAAAAGGGGAAGATAGATAGATAGAAAGATGAGATGATAGATAGATAGATAGAGAGATAGAGAGATGGATAGGTTGGAAAAGACTGATTATGCCTCAACAATAACATTTACTCTTTTTATGATATTGATAAAAGGAAGGAAAAGGGGAAGATAGATAGATAGAAAAATGAGATGATAGATAGAGAGAGATAGAGAGATAGATAGATAGAGAGATAGATAGAGAGATAGATAGGTTGGAAAAGACTGATATTATGTCTCAACAGTAACATTTACTCGACAAATGATCTTAATAAAGAGAAGGGAAATGGGGGGGGGGGGGGTGCTGGCAGTCAGCCAGGTGTGGACAGAATCAGGAAGTTAAGCTGGAATTCCAACAATGCCGGCAGTAGTTGGACTCTTCTGTGAGATGCTGTCATTTCTGCTCTCAGTGCCGACCTTGTTGTGGCGAGGAGGAGGTAGTTAAGTGAAGTCTTGTGGCGATGAATAAAGTTCAGCCCCGACTTTGCATTGCATACCTAGACTGATTTGTGAATGAGACAAGGAAAATACTGTCAAGGTTGAGCAGATTTTTATAAAAGGAAAAAGAAATCCTCCCTTGCTTGCTGTCTTTCCCTTTCTCTGATATCTAGAGACAGATCATTTTCCCTGGCTGTTTGACTCGAGCCCAGTTTTGACAATAATGAAGGCCAGCAATGTGGCAAGATGAATTATGTCTCAGCTAGAAATGTATATCATAGCCAAAGGAAGAACTTGATATGTAATTATACCAGCGTTATAAATAGCAGCCTTTCCCAAATAGTATCCATCAGCTTAATCTAAAAATCACATAAAAAATTAAACACATGATTTCAGTTCGAGATATTTCATGTTCACCATTATATGACTTTGATTTAATTTGACTTGAATCCAACTAGTTTAAGTTGAACTGAACACACCTTAAGTACTATCCCTGAAGACAATAAAAAACTAAGAATGAGTGTAATAATGTGTTTGGGTAGATGGCACTAGCGAAGGAGTATTTTAATTTGTAATCAAAGCAGATCATTCACAAAGAGTAGTTCCATTAATCTGGTAGACCGCGTCTTTTAAGATTGCTGTTTTGATGAGGATTTCCCCTCCAGCCTCCTCCTTATGTTGTTCATCTTTTATAACAGATTATGATTAATGACGATCTGCAGAACATCTATCAACTGACAGTCTTTGAAATCTCAGATGTTTGCTTAGCTGGGGAAGTCACTCTTAGTGCTGCCTTTCATGTAGACTCTGGATCTATCGAAACGATCCTCGACAGTAATGTTTTAATAACTTGTAGAGGAGATACCTCAGGTGGGCTCCAAATAATTTGTTGCAATCATGAAAAGTCCCTTGTTCAGGTATCATGTATTTTAGGATCTCAAGAAAGTTCACTTGGCCATTTGTGCTTTATCTGATGCTCCATTTAACTCTACAGGGGTTCTGGCTGCAGATGAAACACAGCTGTTGACATCAAAACTGGCAAGTGCGAAACATTTGTGCTTTATCAGTGAGCTGACAAATTGGGCATTGCGGAGATGGGGAATAGATTATTCCACCATGCGCCTTGGTCCAGAAAGCCCAGCTGAAATAAACAGCTCTCTTTCCTCCTCTGTGATGGCTGAATGAAGAGATGATCGGTATCCTGATGGTTAGAGGGGGTCTCCCAAACTACAGAGCAGAAAGAAAAACACAGGAAAGAATAACAATCCCATCTGACTTCAGGGAAGGCTGCCCCTGAGAGTTAGTTGCAGATATAGCCTGCCTGAAATGTGCCGGATTGCTAACACCTTTTTCAAATGTAATGATACAATACAAAATCAAAAGTACACATAACGTAACATTGAGTGAAACTAATTGCCCGAGCTTGCCAAAACCAAGATTACGTAGCAGCAGGTTTCTTTCGGAAATGATTGACTTAAATACTTTAAAGCTAAATCTTTTTGTGTGACTAGCTGCAGTGTGGGTTGGGTGGTGGTTTTAGAAGCCAGTATAGCTGTGAAGCAGACAAAAGATGTTACAGATCATTTAGATTTTAGAAGGCACTGGCTTTAGCGGAGTCATCAACTATGTACACAGCATGGGATGTTGTGAACTCCCAAATACTATCCTTCAATGTTAAGTTGCTGTATTCACAGCTTGTACTTCTCCACGGGCATCAAGCAGCACAGATGGAGACTTCCTGGAGTGGCAACACTTCAACTGACCCCTCCTAAAACCTCTGAGTTCCGACTGGAGCTTTAAGGGAGAGTGAATACTGAGGGTGTTGTTCTCAAAGATGTAGTGTGAGATACTGGGACAATAAAAGCTGTTGATAAAATGACAATATGTGCAAAAATATGTTTGAGCAGCAAGGATGGAGTGATATATCCAGGCGATGGAAAAACCAAGAAAGATACATAGATATATAGATAGATAGAGAGATGGAGCGATAGATAGATAGATCGCGAGAGAGAGAGAGAGAGGGCTTTAACAATAAATAGATAGAGAGAGAGAGAGCTTTAACAATAGATAGAGAGAGAGAGAGATAGACAGAGAGACAGACAGACATACTGTATATATATATACAGGACTGTCTCAGAAAATTAGAATATTGTGATAAAGTTCTTTATTTTCTGTAATGCAATTAAAAAAAAAAAAATGTCATGCATTCTGATTTTTTTACAATCAACTGAAATATTGTGCCTTTTTTTATTTAATATTTTTGATTTATATTTTAGCTTAAGAAAACTCTAAAATATCTCTCATAAAAAAATTAATTTTAATATTTAAAAAAAAAAAAAAAAAAAAAAGCTTTATAAAGGCTTTCAGTTTGTCAAGGCACTTGCAGCGAGTTTAATTTATTATTCAAAATTTGTTTTTATTTGTACTATTATACTATGATATATATTTAGAGATATATATATATATACACACACATATAAATCTACCTTTCTATTTATCTATCTATCTATCTATCTATTTAGATAGATAGATAGATACTGTGTTCATCCAGGGAAATGTGTGCATAGCAGCAGCAAGCAAAGTTACTAAGTAAACATATTCATATTAATATTAAGTCTAAAAAAATGCCCGATATATACAATACATTAAAAAAGCAAAGCAGGACATATTAAATGTAGGAAAATAAAATAATAAAGAAAATGAAAAGTGTATACAGTGTATAGTGAAAGCCGTGCAAGGGTTATTGATGTTGAGTGGGTAGCAGGTCCGTCTTTCAATCAGGGGGTTGGAGGTTCAATCCCCGCCCTAGTCGATGTGTCCTTGAGCAAGACACTTAACCCTGAGTTGCTCCCTGTAGCTGTGTCTCCGGTGAATGAATGTAACAGTATTGTAAGTCGCTTTGGATAAAAGCGTCAGCCAAATGACATGTAATGTAATGTAATGATTCAATTGGAGGAGGATCTGGCCAGATTTGATTTATGATAGAGATATATAGATATATAGATATATAGATAGATAGATGGATAGATTCAACTTGTATGTGTTACATGTATCTACATGTTTTGTGGAACGCTATAAACAGGCCTACACCTTGATGGTGATGAATGCTACATGTATCTATATATTTGTAAATAAATGTGTGTAGATAAGCAATTAATAGTAGTGTAACATGTTCACAATATCAAATCGTATATGGCATACATACACTTACGTAAATCCATAAATATGGGATGATATTTAAAGGTTGTGTGCCGATATACAGTGCATATCAGACATGCTACATTATGTGTAGCAAGTAGGCTGGTGGAGAGTCAAAGAAAAAGATGAACGGTGGAAAAAACTACTTGTTGTTTATTTATATTTTGTTGTGGTTCCTTATGACGATCACTGACTTGAACGTCACAGTGCTATAGCACTGCATGTGTTGCGGGCATGGGAAAAGCAAAGCATAGCCCTTGAGTAAAGAGGAGGGGCGAGAGAGCATGCGGACCTATTGAGAGAGAGAGAGAGAGAGGCGGTTCAGCCCCGTTGTGGTCTCAGCAGAGGCGGCTTAGAGAGAATAGTGCTACACCACTGTGTGTTGTGCAGGAACAGGCACGACATATCTGAAACCCGCCAGCGGAACAAATGAAAACGAAAAGTACTCTTTCCTGTGGATTAATTGAGGCGCGAGACAGTCAAACGAAGCGAGAGGCTCTTTAAGCGAATTTGGATCGACTGACGAGGATCGGAACATCGGCTACTGTTCGATAACACCGCCGGATGGTATCTCCTGCTCCGCCGCTAAGGTTGGTTAGCTTCCATTGCTGGTTGTCCGTCGGTTGAGTGGGGGGTGGGGGGGGGGGGGGGTCTGTGTTGTTTGACGACGGGGTCCGGCTATTCTTTGGAGAAGGAACCTACATAGCATAATGTACCTTTTTCGAGGCTATACGTTGCATTGAATATAACGAACAATACGTTGTTCGTCGAACATTTGATGAACGTAGTTATTAAAAGAACCGTTCGACCAACCCATTCCCCACACACCATCTGTATTCATGGTCGGCTGGCTGTCGTCGGTTGGTTAATTATTTTATAAATCATGAACACGTGCTACATGGCTAGGCTAAGCTAGCTAGTAGCTAACGGCGCTAGCTCCCCAAGGTAGCTGTCATAACTATAGACTAGCCAACGTCAATTTTATTTATCTTAATTTATCGTGTCATACGTATTGAGTTACACAGTGTTTCAAACCACGCTACCAATACCCCGTATTAATACATAATACCAATTGCTCAGTAAGTGTCAATAATCGTATTATATATTGTTGTATCATGCTAACCGAGTTAGCCTGCTAACACATATTTTAACACGGATGTATGCGTTTTTATATATGTTTTAAAATAAAGTTGACTTCGGGGGATGACTAATCTCGCGTTAGCTGGTAACGCGTTGCTTTGTTGTCAGATGGGTGATAAACTGATGTCGGGTTAAAAGAAACGTAATCTGAGTTAGTGAAACGTTAAATGGTGTCTCGGAGAGATGCATTGCTTGTGTGACGGTAACGGGAAAGCTATCATGCAAAACCGTGGTGTTCACGTTTCTTTCTCAAATTGTAATTAATTTTTTTACGGTGGGCTGTTTTAGAGTTAGTCATCTACGAGTAAGCATGCGTTGTTCTGAGGTGCAGTCTCATTTGCTTACTGATCAAACTGTTGTCAAACTTTTAGTGAACGGCTTTACAGAAATAGTTACCATTTTTATACAACCAACCATTGTGAAATGCTGTCCTTGAGGTGATTGTTGACATAAACAAAGTAACCATGTGTTGTGGAAAAAAGCGGATGTTTGTTTTTGTTTTTTAGCTGCCCAATCTCCAAAACACCTCCATGGTTAGTATTCACATACATTCTACGCTTTAGTTGTCACTTAACAGTTTTATTATCACTGTCATTGGAATTTTAGGTGGCTCGATTTAAATTGTGACAACCGAATGTGGTCTTCAGTGCCCATACATGAATATACATTTGTATTGCATGCAACTACATCTTTCATTTTAGCTTCATCCACATATTTGATTATTGTGTTGCTGCATTTGATCTGCTATTGAGAACAAATAGTGTGTTTTATAACAGTTAAAAGCACAGCACTGGAATTCATTGATCTTTTGTTGGCACTTTCTACCGAACCACTGATCAATTAGTTTGTTAAGTCGAAACAAAAGCATATTTTGGGTCAGAGGGGGTAACGTTTAAGCCGGAAAAAAAAAAAATACTTCTGCCAAAAGCGTATTACTTAGTTGATGACATATGAACCTAGCCACGCTCCTAGAAATATAGCCGAGCATATGCTAGGTGTAAAAGTTAAAAGCGGCTAGTCCGCCAGCACATGAAGTAATCACTTCGATGACAAGTGGGCGCAACACTTTGCTGTGCACCTCGGAATCTGTGTAACTTGGTGCGCAGACACTTAACTTTCCCAAATGTATGGATTTTGGCTTACAATTAGTCTATTGTCATATCTATGAGTTAAACTCATTGTCTTTATGATTCTTCATAGTTCATTTTGTTTGTACGCTCTCTGGCATTCTGGACACCCCTCCGTTCATAATTGGGCCTTGTGTGCCATCTTTCGAAGCTCGCTCTAAAGAGCATGAGATGGCAGCCCGGCTATGTAAACAAACCACAAAAACTCAAATAACAACACACAGACAGGGAGAGCAACTTTACTCTCTGCTTAGGTAGACATTGCGCCACTATTTCTTTACATAGCAAATGGCTGTTGGATAATGCTCTGAATGTCAATAGTGAAGCCGTAAATGTGTAATTTCACAGAAGTGTATTCAATTTGATCAGGTGAGTGGAGGTGGTCTCTGTTTCAGGCCATGGGGCCCGCTTCTGCTATAGGATAAAACACTGGGAAACCTTGCAACACAAATAAAGTCTTCCTCCAACTTCTATAAGGGTTCTTATTAAGAATCAGTTTCACATTCCTGAAGCCTTGAGCAACAACATGAACAAAAGCCACTCATGTGTGAAATACATAAATATGGACGTTTTGTCATATTGGCAAAGAAGGAAATGACCACGTGCACTTGTATTGTGCCCACATCACAGGTTCAAATATGGTTGGCCGTGGCACAAGTATCCGTACTACTACGCATTACGCAAAATAAATTAGGTGTTTATGTCTGATAAGTGACATCAACATGCCAGCTTTTAACAGTAGCCTTGTGTTGATTAAGGGGCCGATCACACCAGACGTGACTCACAAATGCTAGCAAAACCATTGTTTCCTGATGCAGGGGTTTTCCTGCAAAGAGAAAATTTGGGCGCGCGCCTAAGCCGTTTCCCCAAACGCCTATGACAAATCCCGAGCGCCTAAGGCAAAAAATAGTCTGCGATGAAAAAAAAAAAAAAACTGTGTTCATCACGTGCATGACAGCGAATATGTTCTCAATAGTATGTTTCAAGTAGGCTACAGTCGAACCCTCGTTCTGTTTTGATCAATAGTAATCGAGTTGATAAGCGTGTCTTCTTGTCTGATCAATACGCAACTGTGAGGTGCGCGAATGGACAGAGTGACACAGACCGTGACATTTTTTTGGGAGCACCGAAGACTCATTTTGACAAAGGAAAAACCCTGTGATGGTACGGCGCGGAGCCCCTTTTAAATGCAGCGCGGTGGATTTTTGTAGCGTTTTTTAGGCCCGCATAAAAGTTAAAATATTTTAAACGCACGGCGCGGAGTCGCACAGCTCGTCAGACAAAGCAGCCAATCGAATCAAGCAAGAGGCGGGCTTAATTACAACTGAAAGCGCTTGTCATCGAGACACAATTTGTGTAACGGATTCGCTGTAAAATTTCGTGAACCCACAACGCAGCAAGGGCAAGAGCGCGACGTCTGCTTGCATCCATTTTGCAGATGAAGTTTTATCGCCCGGTTGTGCGCACAGACCCCTCAACAGGCCAAGGCGTTTTTGAAGTGGCTGCGCTTTTACAAGTCGTGTCTGGTGTGATCGGACCCTAAAAGCTTTCTTTTGAGAGCTTTTTTGGAACATGAACCTTCAATAACTGACTTTTCCTGGGCACTTGGACAGCAGGCCTTTAAAGCAATCAAATTTAATCTGGCAAACTTGTTAGCAATCAAACCTCTAGTGTCGACATTATCCTAACTTTGGAGTCATGATCCAGGATACCTGGTGAACGTAAATCCAAAACAACTTTAATACAGCGGTGAGAGTGAACCATAACTGAAGTTGCGGGTAGGTTAATAATCGGCTGATACTTGCTCCAAAGGTCCTTAAAGCCGAGTGGATCTGCAGATTTCGGTGATGTTTCTCTTTTAGATTGATCACTATGGGCGACCACTTTTTTAAGATCATGATTTCAGAAAATATTACAATAGATACGCAGAGGAGGGAAAGGTGGGGCCTCCACTCGACTGGTAATGGTAGCTGTTTACATCAGAAACAACATTAAGAGTGTGTGCACTCACCTGGGTGGTGATAAAACTGAAGTAGGTTTAATGAAAACCATACTTTTATGCTTCTATATTTACAGTATTCTGGTGTTTCACCCAGTCCTAGTACCTTGAGACGTGTGTCTGACAAGGCAGCCTAGAGAGAACCAAGTCTGCCAATAAATCCTAATGGTGTGACTTTGCTGACATAAGTTTTGTGCACTTATAGTACAACATCCGCTTAGCTGTTTGGATTGTAAAGTGTTAAAGGAGAGTGAGGAGATGTATCTCCCTTATTCAAAGGGGTAATGGGGGCAAAGATAATCCTGTGCTCAGTGTGGTGCCTCAGGGAGGCCGCTTCAGTGGTGGTTACATTTCTGCTCATATTATGAAACGCAACGCGGTTACGAAACTGGAAAGGGGAGAGTCCTTGCTTATTTATTGTCTGTGTAAGAAGAATCCTCAAATTGCATTATTGTGGGAAGAAAACCATTACATCCATTACAATTCACAAAGGGTATCCGTCTAAAAGGCTAAACACTCGCATGAGTAAAGCACTGAGCTCTGTTTTTGAATAAAGGGTTGAAAATTAATGCTTTTTTTTGTGGCTCCGCTTCATCGATCAATCTAAAAAATAATCAACAGATTAATTGATTATTAAAATAATCGTTAGTTGCAGACCTAGTGATTACTTACAATTGTCGGCAAGTAATGAACAGACCATGGAAGAAAACAAATGTTATGACACTTGTCACCTGACGGATACTAGCATTCTGGTAAAGCCATGGGGAAATGTACTAGTTTATTAGAAATGGTTCAACATAAAAAAATTAAATTGAAGCGTTAAAAAAACTGTTCCAACATGCCTGTAGTCGACTCGGCTGAACGCCTTTAACCCAACTCTGGTTGCCTTTGGATGTCACATTATTTTGTTTTGGATACAGTTTTTATTGAAATCTTAACCTGAATTTATTTATAGATAGGACTTCAACAGTGATCTTTTTTTAATTTAGCAATTCAAATAACCACTGTTCTACCAATGAGCATTTCTCACAGCATTTCTCACTGGAATGTATATCAAGCCGACTGAAATCACAGCACATAAAACAACGATCCTACGTAAATAACTCAACTTTGGATTGCTGCGGTTGATTTGATAAACCCTTGAGTTAACACGCAGAAACCAAAGAGGGAAATATAAGGCCGTCCCCATGAAACTGCCTGCCAGGCGCATTCCCTCTTCCTTCTTAACCCTTTCCCCTCTTGCAGAGTGAGTAACAGCTGTCTAGCACTTTTTGCTTACTAGTGGACTGTATCTGGTAGGTTGTGTGTGTGGGTAATGTTACGCTTGACTCTCTGTGGTGGAATATTACGATCAGACACGGTTGGTCTATTGCAGTGCCTCAAATTACTCTGCCAACGTGCCAATGAACTGGTACCACATAGTACCACCTCGGTTCCAGTGGCCGCCCTGGGGCTGAGGTTGAACAGTTGTACTTTTTTTTCCTGGGATTGCCAAATGGAAAACAATCGGCATGTTATTTCGAGGAACGTGCCCTTCTCATATGGCCCCATACAGATCCTGCAAGTGGCCATTAGCCTCGTGGTTTTTTTCCTCACTTCTTATACTTTCCCACTTTAATATTCAGGATGCATTCATCAAAGAGGCTGGTGCTGCCAGTCGAAGGGTTGGTGAGGTCGATAGGTCGGACGGATTCAGCGTCTGTCACTCTTCGGAGCTCAAAAAGACACGCGGTGATTTATATGTCCCTCCAGGAATGTTTGATGCTTGCAATAATCAAAATGCATTTTACCCCTGCAATATGTGTAAGCGTTATCATTGTCGTGGATTCAACCTTTCTGCATGACAAAATCAAATCATAATAAAACTAGTTTTATAGATAGAAACTAGTTGACTATTAATTTATTGCATAAAATTCAATTCAAAACCATCGTCACTCAATTGTGTGAAATCGCTCCAAACAAGAGCCACCAACTCAAATCTCACTAAACCAATACAGCTCACTTGGGATTGCACTAAGGCTGGTTTAATTTGTTACTTCACATAATCTGACTTCCATACTACTGCATATTGAAAATCGATTGCTTTACATATCTTTTTTTTTTTTTAAAGCAAAGTTGCACAAGCCTCAGTGGTCGGAAAACAGAAAAACAAGGTGAGATGGTACTGAAACAGCAGAGCAGATATTGATGTTCATGAACATGTTTTTAAATCTCATTTCATTTTAGTGCTGAATGCAGTTTCTTTGAGTAAATGTATTTTATAATAGCATTTTCTCTGTTCTCTAAACATTATTTTCTTATGGCCTTGCATTTGCCTCCTGTGTGAAAGACTTACCAGTCCTGTTGTCAAGCTGCAGTAACAGTATGCTTGTGTGAGAGACTAAACTGATACCTGGTGCTGTGTCAACTGCAATTGCATTAACTGTCTGAACATGCGCCATGCACACTTGTTTTTATCTGGAGCTATGATCACAGAAAAGGAGTCAAGGCAGTCTGTCAAAATGTTGTTTTGCTTCTTGACATTAAACAGAATTCATCTCCAACCTCAGATGTACAGATTGTAATTTATTTCAGATTCAAAATTCAGTCTGATATTTTTAAGAACAATAATTTACAGCAGGGCTTTAGACTAACTTTTATCACCACTATTTTGGAACTGCTTCAACAAAACAATTTCAACTTCCAAAGTTTGTATAAATTGTCAAGAAATCTTAATCTAATTGCTATCTGGTTATTTGCCCCAAAAAAACCACTTCAAATGATTGGGAAGTAACGTATTGTAGTTTTTTTTTTTTAAATACCTCTAATGAAACTTTGCAATAGAAGTTTCATTTGTGTATTATACACCATTGTTGCATCGTTTGTTTATGTTTATGTTGTTTATGTTAAAGGAGTCATAATCCCCCCTCGCTGTTTTTATTGATTTATAGATTAGCCTACATTTGAACGCATCATGATGGTGGTATAACGTAGCTAAGTCCAATACTGTTTTCTTTCTCAATGGAGCTTGAATGCAAATGCAACCCGAGTTCATTAGTTAATTTTAGCTCTCAGACTACATCCTTTAATCGACAAATACGGTTCCAATAGAAACATTTAATGTGCACAAGTTAACTGTTGTACCCCGTGACATTCTGAGACCTTTCCACCTGAAGAAACAACGGATCATTTTAAAGCCTTTTCTTTGTCTGAAACAGTTTATTTACTTTTCTCTGCTCGCATATTGTGGTCACGTTGGATGTTTCTACTCCTTTTGAATATGTGTTATAACATGTTCTTGAAGCCTGAAGTCTTTCTCCTTTCCATTTGTATTGATGTGCTTTAATAGACTGTCCTCACGATCGTCAGTTACTTAACTATCTTTTAGTCTATGCTATAGTTGTCTATAAAAATAATGTTAAAATACTGGTCGACTGCAAAATTCTTTCTTCCTAACAACCTTTTTAAGTTGGTGAAGGAGTTTCTCAGTTAGTTTGAGGTTTTGTAGATCATCTTAAATGTCATCTTTTAATGTATGATCAAGACCCGGACCTCATATGTAACACAGGTGACATATTTTTTACTTGCATCCATTATTGTTCATACTCCAAAACACCGTCATTTGAAAGCCTTCTATATTATCCCTTTGATTGCATGTTGGTGTTATTAGAAATTAAGTTAAATTTGCTATGAAATGGAGTTCTTGTTAAAAACAGTCACCTGTATTTAAACACACCTTTCTACCTTTTTTATTCTAGTAATGTGTTACAGCATAGTTTGTTTCACATTCTGCAAACCACGTAAGTACGGTTAGCCAAGGGCACACGCTTAAGGGGTTGATGATCTTACAGTAGAAATATGAGTGTCATGTGACTGACTCGTGTGAAGTAGGTATTGGTCCGATACAACCACACCCGATACTATTATGGCAACGGGATGTTAGCCTCTCGTCAGCTGAGCCTAGTCTCCTCACGCTCCGCTGCCACAAGGACAGATACAGGAGAACATTCCTGCCGACGGCTATGAGGCTCTATAACAGATCACCTCTTGCCAGATCATAGTGCAATAACTGAATACTTACACTATGTTGATCTGCACTTCACACATCTCATTTGTTTGCACTACACACATACACACACATTTCATTTCATTTGCTCTGCACTCATACACACACTTTGCTTTTTGCACTCTGTCTATATTTAATATTTTTGTATTTGATTTGTCAGTGTTGTTGTGTGTTGTGTATGCATGTGTGTTGTATATTTACATATATATTTTGTTTTGTATTTTACTTTTATCTTACTTGTATACTTCTATATCTTTCATCCCTGTTTCTTATATTTTGTGTTTTGTTTTTTATTCTTGTGTGTTGCTGCTACTGTCACGACAAATTTCCCCTTGGGGATTAATAAAGTATATATCTATCTATCTAATGACTCAGCTGCAATGATAACCAAACACAAACTGGTTCAAAGCATCACATTCTGCCAGCTGCAGTGTATGCGCTAGCGCAGGGGTCAGGAACCTTTTTGACTGGGAGAGCCATAAAAGCCAAATATTTCCAAATATATTTCAGAGAGCCATATAGTATTTTTAACGTATAATTTTAGCATTAATAAAAGAACAAAGACGTGCTCTTTAAGAAAAGGGACCTTAAATTACATCTGCTGTAATCTGGAGCCATCGAGAAAATTACAGGGTGGTGGGCGGAGATTTTTTTTTTTTCTCAACTCAAAATGGTCTGGGAGCCATATGCCGTCACCGGAAGAGCCATAGGTTCCCGACCACTGCGCTAACGGTTCTCCTGTCCGAGGAAGTCGGCTACATTATCGTGTCAGCTGCGACTCTTCCTGGCATACTGTGTTTCTGCCAGTGTCGTGTAAGCCCGGTGAAAAGTGAACTACTGTCCGGTCAACAGGTGTGTGGGGAGTTCATTAAATCCAACAGCTCCTCAAGACCCTCGAAGAGACACACGCTGAGTTCCCATGTCTTACTTGACAGCCAGCTGACAATTTAAAATGAAGGGGGTTGGCGAAGGAAGTTAGCCACAACAATGTGGATGCCCTTAAGGGGAACATCGCTTATGCCAACTATGATATGTTGGTTTTGGGAATATTCAAAATGCAATATAAAAATGTAATATTGTATTTGTTACATTCAGAAAGTGAGGAACATCTCATGAAAATAAATAAGTTGTTAGATCTGTAATGGTATTTTAGGGTCTCATATTGGCACTGGATTGACAAAATGCTAAAATGTAAGTACTTGTAATAAAGAAAAGTAGTAGAGGTGCATCCCCAGTATGATGGCCCAAGTAGAGTGAAATTACAGCTTATAGTGCGCTTGTGGTGGGAATTGATGTGACATGTCTAGACTCCTGTCTTGATTTGGGACTGGATCCATGACGGTGCAGTTTCGAACAAATAAGTCCCCTGAGTGCATCATACCATCAAGTGGCTGGTGGGACGTCTGGTTTGTAATATATAATCTGTATTTTCCCCACTGAATCTTCTTCCGTCCATAATTCAAAACAGTGTGTATCAAATCTAGTTTGGATTTGTTTGTATAAATAACAGCAGCATTTATAGCCATCAGTGTTTGGCGTTGCACACACATGGACACCGTCAAACTGTACACGCATACTCTTGAACCCTCTCATGCATAAATAGAAGCTCTGAGAGTCTGTTGTCATGAGGGCCAAATAGAGGCACTCGGGTTGCATGCTGCCATGGAGAAGAACATTTCAAAGGTCTTGAATAATTGAGTACCAGTGAGGAGGAAGTAGGTCAGCCCAGCAGACAAGTGCACTCGGTTTTATTTCCTGCTCCTCTGCATGGTGAGCTGAATGTCAGGTGGGCTTTAAGAACGGAGACAGCCGAGAAGAGAGGGATCTGTGAGTCGAGACCCCGTGCATCAGAGCGATGCTGTCCCATTGTGTGCTGGGGGTGCCATTCAAGATGGTGTGTCGATAGTCATTTTGGAGATTAAAGATGAACAAATGTTTAACATTCAGGTAATCATCTAGATTTGTAGGTTAATCAATTATGCATCATTTAATAATACACCACGTGTACAAGAGCTATTTGACTGTCTGAATGGATATTTCTGGAACACCGTTGATATAATACATCAGTGTGAATAGTAACGGACATAAAATAACTTTTGCGTAAGTAAATTGCAACAGACACAAATATATATCGGCTTGAGGTTTGACTCGGCCTCGTCAGATGTAGCCCAAACCACCAGAAAACTATGGTGAATAGTTTAATGGAGCATGTGGCGAAAGCAGTTTGTTACAGAAAGCCCCCTGACTTCCTTTTCAGCATAGATAATTCATTATTCTCCATATTTAGTGCAGTTTCACATTATGTCTTTGCCTCTTGGAAGCACAGCCCATGTTGTCACCTCGCCGTCGGCTATCATCTTTGTTGTGCATTCCATTGCAAATGGAAAACGCATTGGGCAACACGGTACATTTGAGCCTTTAACCTACAGCTGTGTGGCGTTAGAAAGCCCACTTAGGGGTTTAGGATTCTAAATTAAAAACAAAAAGTAAATAGTTTTACAAATATTTTTATCCGCAATAACAATGGACTACTGTTTTTAAAAGACCCAGAAGAAAACTAACACTTTAGGCGAAGTCTGTTGATATTTCTCATTAAATATGTACTGGGAACCAAGAACCAGGACTGATGTGCAGTCAGTGAAGGCCTCTGTTCTACGTTGGCCAAAAGCGTGGGGGAGGGGAAAGGCTTATGTTATTTTATAGTGTCGCTGAGGCGGCCAGCATCAGGGCGGACGGGCAGGAAATCCGATAGCTGCTTTGCTGTCCAGCCTAGAAACAGCTGGACGATCACATCTGGAGGTACAGGCCAGCCAATCACGGGCCCTGTTCATCTGTGCTCTGTCCCCCCCCCATCAATGTCAGACACACTTTTACAGTGCTGAGGGAATGCTAATGATGGATATGATCTGTTGCAAAATAGAAATATCCCATGTAATTTTGCCCGACCAACATTTATTTTTCGATATCACACAAGTATTAGTTGATTTCAAGGCCGGAATATTTTCTTGTTGTCTTTAGCGGTATAATGTTGGACAAAATTGGAGGTTTTGAAACGTCTTTACTTCCTTTGTAAATCCGGGGCACTACAGTGCTATACATCCATCACGTGTTGGAAGATGGGATCCCAGAGCACGACTCGACAGTATGTCGTCACTTGTGTGCGAGATGCCATGTTGTGATATTAGCCGGATCATGTGACTGGCCTAAGAGGGCAATAGGCAACGACATCTAGAGCGATGGGAGTGGAGGAGGAGGTTGTTTGACACGGTATATTTGAGGCAATTTTAAGGACATTTATAATCCATTTAAACGGGATTGAAAAGAAAGTAATGATACCAGTCGCGGACATATCAATATATTATCATTGAAAAAACGTATTGCGATAATACGGCATGTCAGTATCTTTTAGACAGCCCTATTAATTCTCAGCATTTTTTTGTTGAAAATGTTGAATTCATCCGTCTTCTGATTCAGTGGTAGCTAGTGATTGGTATCGTTTTTTGACGATACCGGTGCTAAACCGAAACTTTACAAAATAATAAAGTTAATCGTACTTTAATGTAAGACTTGCAATCAACGTTACGGTACTAACCTGAGTTACGGCTGCTGTTGTCATCGGTCTCCATGTTTTCAGGGGGACCGGTCTCTTCATCGCCAGACTCCCCGCTGATGTGGCAGGGGCTCATGCAGGCGGTCGAACACGCTGCATGCCTCTGCTTTTAAGTGTATTTTATGCGTTGCCAGATGTTTCATTACATTTTAAGTGTCACCCCCTTGACACGCAATTATTTTTTTCCATTTTGTTAAATGCAGCCACACTTTTGACCGTTTACCTTTAAGCCTTTTCTCTATTTAAAAGGTTGACGGCTAGATAGCTACTGTAGCTATATAAACGACAGGCTATCGTTACCTGCTGCCAGGGCGTAGTCAGAGTAGTATCACAAAAGTATTTCAATCTTCTCAGGCATCGAAAAGAAGCACTGAAATCTGCGTTGCGTTTTGGTCCAATAGGCACCAGTCGTATAGAAACTGGTACTATATTGGCACTGGTTTTCGGTACCCAACCCTGGTGGTAGCGTGTCTGACGATGTTAAAGCTATTCTAAATGAACGGTGTATGCTCTGCAATTTAACTTTGTTTATATATTTATACTCCTTCCATTTTTGGTGTCACAATCACTTGTATTGTTCATCACTCCTCGTTTGGTGTGGCAGGTGTTTCTTTGCTCTTTATACTATCGCCAACATGACGAGAAGTGTGTTGTTCGGTGAGATTCAAAATTAAAGGTGTGACAGGTTGTGGTTTAGGGAAATGATTGTATCGCTTTCTGTCACACAAATTACAGCTGTGTCAAAGTTGAGTGCAGGTGTTCACACCCAGCGTCTTCAGCTGCTGGCTGTGAGTTGCGTGCGCTGATATCCTGCCGGAAAGTTAAGCAGGGGTAACGCAAGATTAGCTCGAGGTGTTCTTTCTGTGTTACTAATAGCATTGCTTTAGCCACCTGCCTGCAAGGGACGGCACTAAATATCAAGCTTGCCCACACGGGCAATAATGACATAACCTGCTGCCTTTAAAAGCCTCTTTCACCGAACATTTGATTTCCCCGTTTAACACCTTTGTTAGCTTGCCTCTTTTTCCACTTTTGGAGTTTAGATTTATGAGATTTTTTCGAGATTTTTTATTCCCTTCACTATTACATTATTTTTGAGTGACAAAGCTAAGTAAGACCAAAGGGCATTGATCTGTTCTTTTTGCTGTTATCCAACGATTAATTTGAAGGTATTGGGACTCACCGTCTCATTTATTGTCTGTTCTACGGTAACTTCCTCTTTCCTTGGCTTGGTTTCGATTAGCCTCGTTTTTCTTTCACCGCAACATATGGGACATGAGGAATATGCCTTTTACAGTACAACTGTTTAAAATATAAGCTTTTATTACACAGAAAGCAATAAGGAAAACTATTTGAGTTCATGGTACCCAGAGTGAAACACAGGGTCACTTATAGAATACAACATAGATCATGTTCACAGACTAAATGGGTACGGGTAAGTTGGAAAATGTTTTTCCCGTATTATGTTTGTGTGCCAATACCTAGTGTCACTTTTAAATGTGAAATGGAAAGGGGGAGGAAAAAATGGTTTCTTAGCTGCATCGTGATTCTTCCTCTTGACCAATTAGAACTCGATGCAGAAAATTCAATAATGTGACATTTTAAACTCAATTCTCAACGTTATGATTGCCTGTAACAATTTGTACAATGTGTGGCCCTACTCGGTCATTGAGGAAGAGCTTTCACGCTATGTTGCCCACCTTAGAACCGAGATACAACATTCATCTCAACGTCTTTATGAACACAGCGATACTTTACGACAAAAGAGTCATGGAGGTACTGAGGAAAGCGGGGAGGATGGGAGCAACGTGCAATGCGTGACAACTGTTGCCACAGAATCTTGTGACCGTAACCCTGTACTTTATCATTAAGTCTCACCATGTTCCAGAACACTATTTTGTGAATTGAAGTCTGTATTGTTTATTTGTTAATGGCAAATTACTGAGAACATACTGGAGTCTGTGGTCCCACTGTGGGGGTGCTGCTACAGGCCGAATTGCATTTGTTTTCCTGTTGTTTCTCTTTGTAATTCTTGGAAATGTAACCCTCCAGTTGACACGGATCTTCTATTTGTTAAGTAAATTAATCTGCTGTTGTATTCTATGAATCATAACAAATATGCAGTGTTGCACAATAAACTGTAAAATTAACTTTATTTTTGTTAAATACATAGTTTGATGATTATTGGCCACGATCAGTATTTTGAGGGTGGGGGGGGGGGCGAGTAAAAGGGTAAGCGAGCGAGAGGCTTCTTGTCCAGGACCTTTTAGTAATGAGGCTCCAGGGAGATAAATCCTTATGAGACCTGACAGAGTGCCACATTCCTGGGCTGAGAGTCCTAGCAGCCCCCCTCTCTGAAGCTCGGCTCTAGGGCACTGCTTTTATAGGCTTCTGATGTTACCGGACCAAGCCGTATGCCCATTACAGTTCACTCGTCTCCCAACATTTCCATGCTTTTGACTGACGCCGTCATCTCTTCTGGCTGTCATTATAATTGCAGACGCCCGTGCTGACAGCGACATGCCCTCATTTGTTTTTTTCTGCCTGAAAATAACAGCATCATATTTTATGGGCATTTGATTAACAGGAAATGATTGCTGTTACGGCGAAGGACTGCTCACGCCCTCGGTTGTCGGGGTCCAAGCCATGCTCTAATGGCTCAAATAGTGTGTGAGAAGCTGTTCACTTCCTTGCACTACGACGTTTAGTGCTCGACTCGTCTGCTAATCAGACAACGTAGAGATTTGTCAGCAGAATAAAACTGAACTCGGCCTCCTGCTCTCGTTGGCATGCTGGAAGCCGTCTGTGTGCTCCATGCTCGTATTTCCACAGCCATTCCTAAAATGGAGAGGGAGGGTGGGGTTTAAGAGGATGAAATACTGGCTTGCACTGCTAAAGGCTGAGGCCCACTCCATTCTGTGCAAAAGAGAGGGGAGAAGAAAAGCCCGTTTGAGTGAGGTGACCGAGTTCATTCGCAGTGTTGGCATGTCGCCATGGACTTGCCTGTGGGTGTCTGTAACGGTGCCATTGCATGTGTTTAGCCTCTCGTCTGGAAAGGCCCCATTCTCCTCGGAGTTTATGTCAACGCTCTCTCATTGTGTTGGCCCTCTCATCTTGAGTCGGGTTTTTTGTCCTTTGCCGATCTTGTGACTGCCTTTTAGACTTGTTTTGGTCCCTCTCAGGGGAATCTCTCTGAATGGACAGTCCTCAAAGAGAGGCTCCCAAGGAGGACGGCTTATCTCTCCCTCCCTTTGTTTGCTGGCCTCTTTTTCTGCTTCTTGCTGAGCATATTTGCATGCAATGTCAATTCACACATTTTCTTCATCTAGTATTTCACTTGCAGTGAGGTCTGCTCCAGCACTTCAGCTCCTCCCTTTGTGGGTATCGTTTATCCTTTTTTGTGTGTTTTTTTTTTTTTTAGAAGTGTGCAGCAGTTCCGTGGACATTTTTGAGCAACAGTTTAGACTACCTGACACAAAGACAACGTCTCTTGCCGGTGTGAAAATGTCAGGTGTGTTTTCCTGATCTCATGGACTCTCTAAGCTTATGTTTACAGAGCTCCTCTGTTCCTTTAAAGCCAGAGCCATGTTCGGCCTCTCGTAATGGAGCCCTTTGTGTAATCAAGTGACCCTTTGTGTTTGTGACGGTGTGGCAGGAAGGAAGGGTAGATACTAGTGCCCCTCCTTGTACTGCATAAGGAGTCAGACGACAGAGACTGGCACACTACGATGTAGACACCTTGCAGTGATAATGTTCATAGTGCTAGAACAAGTTATCGTTTACTACTAGTTCAGACGTCATTGCTGTCCGGGTTGAGTACGAGGAACTATGGCCACCAACAGAGGTAGCTGAACTATCAGGGAGCTAGTATTATACAGTTTTATAGACCACCGTTGTCTGAGGTTTTAACCGAGCATTATTTAGGTTTTTTCTGTGAAACTTGGGCAAAATGTCCAACATCTTCTACCATGATGCAACAGAATATTACTTTCTGGTAGTCTTTTTTTAAATTGTGTAATTATTGTTTTGATCATGTAACAAGATCTATATCTTAGAACAAGCTTTCAGTGAATATCCTATGAATTATTCATTTACTAAATCATGTATTTAGTTTTCAATGTCATTCACTGTCATCTACAAAATTCAATGCATGGGCTTTTTTTGGGGGGGGCATTGTCTCAGTAGTGGTGGCTTTCCCTTTCAGTGGACAAAAGGGAAGTATGCTGAGATTCTTAAGATTTTCACTAGTTTCATGTTGAAAACCTATCTTTGCCGCCATGCCTCTTGTGTGGCTCGCACAGTGCTGAAACGTGGGTTATGACACACATGCCTACATACATACATGCATACACACATACATACATAAATACACAGACACACAGAGACATGGGCGTCATTAGTTGGAGGCTCAAAGAGTCGTTATGCTTTTTTGGCCAGAGTCACAGGGACACGTTATGAGTACCAGTCCACCCACTACTGCTACTGTCCTAGAATGGTGCTGTAACCAGCTGACCAGAGATGTCTCAACATTTGGTTGAACCTTTGAAAGTAATTCCCATTTCACATGCCCAACCTCATCTCCCATTTCAACAGGACATTGCTGTGTTTTGCCATCTGTGCTGTAATCTGCATGGTCCCTTTAATAGAATTATGGCCCTTTTTTCTTGCCTCTATTTTCACTCCTACCTCTTTTCCTCTTCACTACCTGTGTGCAGAATAAATATCTTTTTCCTGAGCACGCCTGTTTTTACTTCCATCTTCACTTTTGGTAAACATGTGACACACTCCTTGTAGATAAGGCAGATCTAGTTTGCATAACATGATCTAGAGGTAAAAATCTAATGCAAAGGTCTCCAACTTATTTAATCAACAGCTAATTGGCTAATAATAGTTTTGTTTGAATTTGATTGGATAGACATTTAAACACGTTTACAATGTGACTTTGTGTTTCCAAACGTATTTACATATTCTTTGAACCTCTAGCGAGCCACTCCAAAGCTGGTAGCAAGCGACTTGTCAGAGACCCCTGCTGTAGTGCCTGACTCGAGGCCTACATCTGTCATTGAGTTATTTATATTGCCTGTCAACCCCCGTTAAACTCAAAGTATTTTTGGTATACAGGCTGGCTTGATGTGGCTCATTTCTGTCTGAGTCCTCAGTGTGAGGACAGTGGACTATTCAGCGAGCAATGAAGGAGGAGTTCAGTGCAGCAGGTGCATGGACTCCCACTCCTTTACCAGGAGCAATAGAAGAGGGAGCAGCTGTGGTAGGGAAGTGATGTGATTCAGACGCACATTTTCATCTCTAGCTATTCTGGAGGGGTTAGCCCAAAACAATTGGAAATGGTCCTTAATATTGCATATTGTATGCCTTGTTCTTTGTCAGTATGAAACACGTTAAAGGCAATTCCACAGGGCTTGCTCGGATACAAATACTCATTCTCATTTCCCATGTTTTTTTATTTCCCTGCAGGTTTGCTGGCTAAGCGAAACAGCCAATAATGTACGGCATCTGCTCTGCAGCCACACCCACTTCCTGTCTGTAGAGGAAGCGGCTGTGCCAGCATGTCCTCTCACCCCCAGTCTGTGCAGCCGGGCCGGAGGACTGTGGACACACGGCACCTGCCAAACCCGGCGAGTTTACCGCTGCAACGGGCACACACGGTAAGGGGCCTGGCAAATAATGTGTTTAATGGCACCACCTGGAGTGCCTCAAAAAGAGTAAAACCCTTTTACTGGAGTTGTAGCTCTTGCTATGTCTGCTTGGATATTGGGTAAACAGAGCATTATTCTAAGCCCCTGGAAAGGGTCTGACCCCAGGGGCCTCCAGTGGTGTTTTTCCTAACGGAAACATTCCCAGGTTACAATGTTGTGCACACAGAGCTAGTCCCTCATTAGATGTTTTAGTTGACAGTAAAGGCCTTCCCCATTATTTCCACCAAATAATCTTAATTATTTTATTATGGTGCAAAGCGGTCCGTGCTTCATAGTAGAGTTCGCTCGCTGATGTAGAAGTTAATTCAGTGACCTCCAACATTTGCAGAGTCTTTTTGTCCTTGTATGGTGGGAGAAGCCAAGGCATACACCCCCCAGGTTCGAGTAGATATAAATGTATGACAAACTAAAATGACAGACTGAAACGGAAAATATATACACTCCGATTCGTTGTGTCGCGTGGATTATTATGACACTCAATAAGTCGCGGAGATGTTTGAGTATTAAAAAGTTGAGTTGAGCGCTAGTTGACTTGCTGTCTCCCACAATCCTTAACTTACAGAGGGACAAGTTTACAGTCGCTGCATGGGTTACTCTATTTGTGTGAAATGCCGAGGAGAGGGAGAAATAAGAGCAGGAAAACATGACTGGATACTGGAAACATGCAGGGAATGGGAAGAAATGTTCGAATGTTTTCAGTAACTTGGGTTATATGCATCATTCAATTCAGTTTATTTTATAGAGCCCAATATCACAAATTACAAATCTGCCTCTTTACAATATGTACACATACAACATCCCTGACCCAACTTGTTGTTGTTGTTTGTGTTCCAGGAAGTGGGACTGGTTGACTACCACTCTCATCATGCCAGGGACTACAGCTCCCACCTGGCTCAGCCCCATCGCCGTCGACCCTCTTTACTTTCGGAGTTCCAACCTGGAAATGAGAGGTAGGTGCACCGTGCTCATATCTATAAGGTTTATTCTCAAAAGCAACATATTGTCGTTGTTTAAGATGGCACATTTATATTCCTTGTGCTAATATATACATTGTGATTTTTAAATGACAAGCTGCACTGGGTTCTGTTTGTCATATACATTTATTCGGGCAGGAGTGTTTACAATACAAACAAAGTATCATGGCACGTAAACATAAAAATATGCTAGCCTAATATCCGTTCTAGAACTTTAACTAAAGTATTGCACCATGATATTATGATCAATCTCATTTAACACCTTCTTCTGCTGGGGATTATAGATGAGATGGATGCATATTGTGTTGTTGGCTGTGCTTATTAGAACTATATACCATTCACATGAAGATGGTAGTGATGCCCTTGAATGTATTTGTCCTAGTTAGGTCTTGATGCCTGAGGGACAATGCATGCTCAATGGAAGAGTCATCCGGACTGCATTTGTATGCAGTATTATTCTGCTCAAGCCTCTGCCTGTTAACCCTACCCCAGTGTAATCCTCATGTAAATGGGATCCGCAAGCCGTTCTTCTGTAATGTTGTGTTTAACATCTCTGGTATAGACTAACAGTAAGTCAGGCAAGGCATTGTATGTATAGCACTTTCCCTCTGGAGACTCGGGTCTTGTATCTACCAGAGTTGTTTATTATTTTATAGTCATGCTTTTTTCGAGGATGAGTCTTGAGCACTGAATAATTGATGTGGATGCCATGCATTTTGTATGTAGTACAGAGGATAATTCACTTTTTTTTGTTTGTCAAGGCAGATTTTCTTGTTTATCTTAAATATGCAAAAAGTACAGAATTTTATTTTCTTGTGGTTGATTTTCCTTTAAGTATTTGTTACATGTACCGGATGTAGGGTAAGCGCTGGCTTTCTAAATATTTCAAATTTGTGTAGCCTTTGGAACAAAAAGAAGTTTTAGCAGCATACAGTAGTTGGTAGAATGACTCTGTCACAGAGTGTGGCCATTTCGTGTTGTGTCGACGTCTTTTACTGTCAATCAGACGGGATTAATGTCTTCAATGTAAAGGCCACAGCTGTGTGTTGGTCCTGAATAATGGTTAGCATAGCCCATAATGTGGCACCACTGGGTCATGGGTTGATACAGAAATAAACACCACACTGTTCAACTGCCACCCAGCAGCTTCTGATTTGCTGACACCTTTCATTCAATCACTTGTGCTTTGGCAGTCACCCTCGGTGTACATGAAGTCTGTTTCTGCAAGGCAGATGCCTTGTAAGACTTCTACAGTAAAGTAGCGGGGATGCTTTTTGTTGATAAAAAAATACCCATCATATCAAAAGGGGAGACTGGCAGCTAGCCCACATTTCTTTGAGGAGACTGTAAAATAATATGTTGGTCTTGTTGGCAGACGTCTGGGAGGGGAGTCCTTTCAGTTGAATATATCAGGCCTTCAGCATTCCTTTCAGAGAGTTTATCCAGTCTGAAGCCGGCATTCAAAGTCTGAATAGCAGAATTCTAGCCTTGGAAATCCTTCAGTCTATTCACACCATGCCTCAATTTGTAGCAAGCTGAGGGTTGGTCACATTCTGACAGATAATGGAAGCACTAACATGGCCGTAGAAGCTGAACTAGGACATAATTATCTCTTTCTCTCAGTATGATGTATATATGTATCCATCTCCTCTTTAATGGTGTTGGACTGTAGAAAAGGTAAACGTGTGCTAGTTTAGTAAATGCTTCACATGTACCCTAATTACAGGTCAGGAAACCACAACACTTGCTGAGCCACTGTGCTAGCTTTTTGTTTCATGCTCCTCTTTACTCCACGCAATATCTCTGTCACTCCGCCTCTTCCCATCTGTCTGAGATCACCCAAGCTACTTGAGAAAGGGACTGAATACGTTTTAGAGCAAGCATAACGAGACAGAGAAAGCTCTTAACTGGGTTTCTTTTCTGCCCAGAACAGCGAGTAGGCTAAAAAACAAATCTGGTGCAATCATGCTAAATGAGTTTGTAGCTGTGATTGTTCCTGACCATCTATCTGAGTTTTGATTGATGTAGTAAATGTGTATTGAATTAGTGTTCTGAGGGTTCAGACCTTTGTATTTTTGCACAGTTACGTCAGTGTCTTTTCAAATAGTTGTGCAAATAGTACAAAATAGGTATTATGAAATGTTTCAATTGCTGTTTTGCAATTTTAGCAACCCTTTGTGTGTTTAATGACATAGATAACATTTGTACATTTGTGGTTTTCTTAAGGCCTGTTTTTTCATTTGTAAAAAAAGAAATAATGTGCATTTATTCCAGTATCTAATAATAATAATAAAACATGTATTTATTATGATTATTATCTCCCATTAAGCAGTTGTAAGGATCTCTGTCGCTTGCTTTTTCCCCCTTCTATTTGGTATTATGTTTTTATTCAGCAGTATGAAGGGAAAAGTTGAGGGCATTAGTTTTGGACTCCACCCATTGTACCTCATGTACCCAACTTCATTCATCCCAGCTGTGGTGCAGTTAGCCAGGCCTCTCTTTCTGTTAGCCATCCCTGCAACTTGCACAGCTGTGGCGCCGCCTCCTCTGGGGAACAGCGGAGAGATTGGCGGCCGCACAAATGCCATAGTGCTTTCACAAAAATGGGCTGCTGCTGCTATCCGCAGACAGGATCTCTGTTTCCTGTTGTAATGGGGCGCACACCAGTAAGAAAGTAATGGAGCTGTTGGTGGGTGTTGTGTTGCCCCCATCCCTCTCCTCTCCACACACTCCACCCCCACCTCTACACACATCTGTCTCTCATCCTCCAGACAAATCCTCCCCAGGGATCAGATTATTCTGCACGCTCACAAGAGAGCGAGAAAGAGAGAAGGGGGGAAAGAAAGAGGGGGGGAAGACCAGGAGGGGTTGGGGGGGGGGGGGTCTAGAGCTTGATGTGATTATGTAAGTGCCAACCCTCTATGGAGATGAGGAAGTGTGTGACTGAATGAGTGACAACAATTTATACGGGGGGAGTCACACACCATCTGGGTATTAATGTTGGAACCCTTTTTTTCGAGATACTATTTCGGTAATCACTCAGATAACCATCCACAATCCATTTATTTGCTCACCAACACCCCATGACACATTTTAACATGCATATTTATCCCTGCATATTACATAATATGACATGACGTATATTTTTCTATAGAGCCAAGGATGGTCTCTATCGTTACAGCGCCCCACTAGGCAGAGACGAGCTCCATGCACTTTGGCACATAAAGAAACCGCACAGTAGGCCATTGTGGGCCTGGACCAGCAATTATGGTTGTGTTTTCTCTCTTCTCTTCAGCAGCCACATCCATTTTGACACTGGCAGCAAAGTCACTGAAATTCTGGCATCTGCCTCCAGGGCAGACTTGAGAAAACCGTTACCCCAGAAAGAACAGAGAGCCATTTACAAGTGGGCTAATAAAATGTCTCAGAATCTAAGTAGCTAGTGCAGTTAAAAATTCAGAAGCTGTCATTTGACTACACACCAAGGGTCCATTTTACTGGTGCACTGTAGCTTGTTGCTAACCCCAATGACGAACACATGCCGAACGCGGATTATTCTAGCATCGCACATGCGTCGGATCATGGCCGGATCATATTACAGAATACTGCGTTCCTCTCCTCTGGTGGCTTGTTTTGATGTTAGCATTCCCGTTCAGCCAGATTAATTTCTAGGTTCAGGGAATGCTATAGGGAGTGTCATAGCAACTGCGAATCTAAACGGCACTTTTTTGGCTGTGTGTGTGTAGCTATTGACTGCCTAGCAATGCCTGTAAAACTCCACACAAGAGCAGCTCTACCATATACTGCTAAATTAAAAAACATTCGATGCTAGTGTTGCAGTGAGTCACCTTTTCCAATTTCTTTGCTTCCCGTTCTTTCTACTGAGTGATTATGTTCCCAATTAAAAAAGAAAAAGGTCTTTAGTGATTACTTTATGATGATTCTATTTAACCCTTGTGTTGCCTTCGGGTCAATTTGACCCGATTCAATGTTTAATGTCGGTGTTCTTTCGGGAGTCAACAAACAAACATAAAGTACCTCACACTTAAACTTGGAAAACAATATTAATTCTAATAATTTTCTGGAGATTTTAATAGCTGGGGTCATATTGACCTCAAGGGTAAAATATGTTAGTAAATATAAAGGTAACAGGAGGGTTAAATAAAGCCAGAGTAAAAATGTAAGTCTGCCTGATATCCGACTGTATCGTCTTGTGCTTTCGTACAAATGGGTCTCTGTGGTAAAATGTAGCCTGTATTAATGGTATTTGGTTAGGCCATCATGTTTAACAAAAACCTGCACCACGCCTCGTCTCCTGTTCAGAAGACAGTGTTTCCCATTAGTTATCTAGACCCTGTGGAACGCCACAGATTCATAATGAACAGACGCATATTTGTACCCTTCTCAGCCGGTCGGGTACGGGCTGTCGGCCCGGTGAATTAAACTTGGTGGGTTAGAGATGGCCGCTCAGTGTGGCGGGATCCCCTCGTAGGACCTCTCTCCCTGGTGCTGGCTGCCATGGTCGGGCACATTTCCTCTGGTGGTTCACCGCAACCGCCTCCAGGTCATCGTGGAAAAGAGTGACGGAGGCTCGAATCCAACCAAAGGAAATCTAACTCCTGGGTTGTAGGCGAAACCACGATTGTGGTTTAAATTATTTAAGCACCAACATTGTATCCAAATAAAAACACTAATTAAAAACCTATAAAAAAAATGTATATGTATTTATAATTTTGTTACGATTTTTGTTGCATTAGGTTTTCCTTTATTTGACATTATTCGGGACAGACTAGAATTGGAGGAAGAGGTGGGAATCACATGCAACAATTGTGCTAATGTGGCATGCATTATAACCACTTGGATACGAAGGTGCAATAAATGACTTTTTTAGGTATTGGTGAGCTGTGCTCAACATATTGTTTTTGTACTTAATGATGTATACCGGTGCATGTCGTGCTGAGAATTGCATTCGCTGCTCAAATTTTGCCTGAACTATGGTTTAAATGCACATAGTATTTCGAGCTCTGTAACTATCACTTGAGTATGCTTTGGAAGTATGTTTTCTAATACTGAGGCATTGTCTAGTATTTCAGGCAAAAGTGCATGTCAGTCAAACTTCACACATTGTCCTGACCTTCTGTTGCTTATTCTTTGTGACTCATCTGTCCCTCCGACATTATCAAATTTAACTCTGCTTTCATAATCTTAAAATGTAACGCCATGCTAACTTTGGTACCCTAACATGCCTGTTGCCATGTTCATTTATGGATTATAACATGCATGTCTGTATTTATGTATGTTAAGATTACACTAATTGTCATGTTAACCTTAATTTTGAAGTACAGCTGTAACTAGTGGGTAATTAGTAGTAGCAAACGTTGCTCTTGGAAAAGTCAGTTCACTTAATTAGGGTTCATCTTCTGACTTACACAAATGTCTGCTTGAAATTTCTTTGCAATTCAGAGAATCAGCCGCAACGCTAGTGACTTAAAGACCTGATGAAAGTACAGTACTATAAAAAGGAAAATATTGATCTTAAAATAAGTATTTCTACCCTGCAATTTTCTTCCATCAACTTTTACATTATAAACATATTACAAGTTCTATATTGATAAAGGCTGCCTGTAGCTTACTATTCATTGAAGTACAGTAGCTTTCCGCACATTTCTCTAATCTGCTGCGTCTGTACTTTGCAGGGGACAAGAACAGCATATCCGCTATGAGCACATGTACCTGCCGGAGCCCAGCGGCCAATCAGAGGTGGAGTATGCGGAGATCAAAAGGCCTCGTCTAGAGATGAACCCAGAGTCTCTGATGAGGCCTTCATCCCACCGGCCACAATTGCCTCTCGGAGCGGCTGATGAAATGGCAAAGGTCAGTAACAACTATGAAACACAGAATATGATGTGACAAGTGAAGTAAATCACAGCCTGATTGTCATGTAATTGGTACTTCATTTGGCTAAGAATAAGTCAATAAAGTATAAATTGTATATGTGTTATGATGATGATAATAAAGGACAATGTGTACCGTACATATGCATGTTTTTGAATTTATACTTTTTTATTTATTCATTGTTTTACAAATGTTCATTGTATTTTACATGAAACATACACTTCACATTCAACAAAAAGGCACACTTAAACAAAACGCAAAACATAATTAGTGGTACTTCACTTTCAGGTTGTAGAACCAAAATTCCCCTTATTATTGTTATTATAAATGAGCTAGGGCTGCAACAATGAATCTATAAAAATCAATTATTGAAATAGTTGGCAACGAATTGCATTATTGATTCGATATGTTGCGCGATTATTACGTCACTCAATAAGTCGAGGAGATGTTTGAGTATTAAAGGAGTTGAGCGCAGAGCGGAGCAACAAAAAAAGAAGAGCAGAGCGAATGTAGAGGAAAGAACATAATGCTGCGTTGCGAAAACCAATCAGCAAAGAGATGCTCCGCCCGTCATCACTGACGTCGTGCCGTTGGTGAATCTAACTGGCTGCTGCTACTCTAGTAGCGCTGGAATCGGCAGTTATTAAGATGAAGTTGGTGCAAGTCATCAAGCTGTGTGAGCTTACGGGCGATGTTATGAACCCAAACACAAGGGCGATAGATGTTACGGCACTTGTGGGATTTAAGCCACGCCCCCTCACAGACGCGAATGACGCCTTTAAACCACAAATAGTCAGGCGAGTAAACTGTTGTCAGTTCTGTTTTTGAATAAAGGATTGAAAATTAATTAATTTTATTATTTTGTCCGATTCATCGAAAAAGAATCAACAGATTAATCTTTATGAATTCTTAAAATCATCGTTGGTTGCAACAACGAATCGATAAACGATTATTAAAATAGTTGGCACGAATCACTAATGAAATTCATTTGAGTATTAAAAAAAAGTTGAGTTCAGAGCGGAGCAAAAAAAAGAACAAATTAATAATATTTATTTTTCGCTAACTTTAAATTGAATTCATTCGAAATCCGCATGGTGATATCTCATGAAAATAATTCACTGAGGAGGTCACCAACAAAAGACTGCAGTGTAATTTTTTTTTTAAAAGAAATAGATTTTGCTTAAATAAAAAAAAAATAATATCATAATATAATATTTATTTTTTTCTTTTTTAAATTGATTTTTTCAGAAATGGTGATATCTATCTCAAAAAAGGAATTCTGGGGGCCTAGCTGGTCCACCAATAACAAGACTGCAGTGTAATTTTTTAAAAGTTACAGATTTAAAAAAAAAAAATCAAATATTTCAATAATATTAATAATTAATACGCACACCATTACATTGACTGTGCAGTGGATGCTCATGAAGGTGGTCGGGCAGTCTTGGTGATGGTTCTACTCCCAGTCCACAGGAACTGGGGCAATTATAATTTTATTATACTGCAGTCCAAAATCTCCATCTATGTCTGCAGAGATGAACAGCAGGGACACGGAGGTTAGGTTAGCAATAATAAACATCTGTGTTGTTTTGTGCAGTGATTTATATGAGCACACTTTACATCTCAATGTAAATCCCCTCTAGTCAGAATATGATTAATCTATATAATTAAAAAGAATCACACCATCTCATTCTCACTCCTAATGAAGATAATACAGTGAATAATAATAAGGTTGGTATAAATGTAAATTTTGGGTATATATGTTTTAATTATAATATATATTTGAAGCCTTATATTTATTAAAATTAAAGAAGAATGGATAAACTCAGAAGAAGTAATAAGTTTTATATTAACTTCAAGCTTCATCATTATAACGTGACGTGAATTCAAAGACACACCGTGACTCTGTTCAGTTTTTCACACTCTTTTCACCGCGTTTTATGTAACATATATCCATTTATGTGTTGTGTCATGACTGGACACGAGGGTCGATTAGCATGGAGCTCTCCTCGTGCATATATTGAGTAGTACTGTGACAATCACACACGGAGAAGAGAGGATCGAAAATTCTTACCGTCTCAGGCGGAGCAGACTGAGAGACAGGCGCAAAAAAGCAGCAGTATACTTTCTCTTCTAAACAGCGGGTTGCATCAATATATTTGGGTTGGTGCCGCTGCGCCACTGGCTGGCCTGGAGTATCAGCCACGTCAGCGCTGTTCGTGTGCTTTGATGCTTGAAGTATAGTGTGTTGCATATATATATATGGTGTGCACGCCCGCTGCTGGGCTGGGAGGGAAACGCAGTGAAATACCTGTATGTGGAGATGAGCTTGCATTTGCACAGTGATAGTGAAAAATCAATATCACGACATCCGAAGTTTAGAGTAGTTTAAGAGTTGGTGACTTTTCTTTTTCTTTGTGTTACATATACCTATAGTTATATATATACGTCAAATATGCGCACTGGGCTGCCTAATGGGGCTGCCTGCCTAATTAATTGAAGTGGCGCTATAGCAAATTACCATTTTTGAAGAATAAAAAAAAAATCTAATAACTAACTGATTCTTAATATCTTTGATTTTTGTATTTTATTTGGGGTATTTTATTTTCCATATTTCAAGCTTCCTCTTGTTGAGAATGGGTTGGTTGTGGGCGGCAAGTATAAAACGACGATATTAAAATGCTGTGGGCTGACACATTGGGCTGACATTTGATTGTGTGTTGGATTTGCGATCTGATTGAATTTGACCGAAGAAAGAAAAAGAGCAGAGCGGAGGGAGAGGAAAGACCATAATGCTGCATTGCGAAAGCCAATCAGCGTTGAGACGCGCCAGCGTTGGTGAATCTAACTGGATGCTGCTGCTGGAGTAGCGCTGGAAGCTGAAGTTATTCAGACGGAAGTCACCGAGCTGTGAGGCTATGGGTGATGTTATGAACCCAAACATGAGGGCGTTAAATGTTTCGACATTTGTGGGATTTCCTCAAGTATAAAGCAGAAATAGTGGTTCATTCTTCCGTGGTGGATGGCGGAAATTATGACCATTTTCACGGAGAAAAGCAACAAAGATAAGCCACACCCCCTTTCAGGTGCGGATGATCCACACAGTCGGGAGAATAAAGTTCTGTTTTTGAATAAAGGATTGGAAATGTTTAAAAACAAAATCAGATTAATCAAAAAATAATAATCAATATTACCGATAATTAAAATAATTGTTAGTTGCAGCCCTAGTATTTACCCTTGATTTATGCAAGTTTTTAATTAGCAAGACAATGCAACACACTATCAACACAACTTTTCCTGCTTGCTGTATCAACAGATTTCCATGACAGCAATTGTATGTTTAGCCTCAGACAAAAAGACAACATATAGAATTTAGTTCTGTAATGTCAGTTATATGCCAGTATCTCTACAAGGGGACCACTTTTCAAATATTATGCCTTTTATTAAATCTGTCAGCCTCCTTCAGAGCAACAAAGGACTTTTATTAGACATACCACACCATAAGTTGCATAAGGAGGTTCTGCGGTGCTGGAGCTCCGTGAGCAGCAGTGGAAAGACTATAACAGAGCTGTGAAGCAGCAATTAATAAATAATAGAGCTGACCTAGATTTCAAAAGACAGAGTAGAACTGTGTGAACTGCACATCAAAACGACTGGCTTCCAGTGTAGAACCACTGATGGGAAAGTGTTCCTAACATTACACAGAGTGCTTCAAACTGCCATGGGGGGCAGACAGCCAAGGAATAGTAAATAGACACACCAATAATGGAGGGTGCAGGAAAAACACATCGACTCTTAAGCGTGTCGGAAAATATTCAGGAATGCCAGTAATTCCACCCAAAGCACAGAGCGGGGCAGAGCGTTCTACACCTACTGTTATATCTACGGCTTTATTAAACTGTAAAATGCATACACTAGACACAGGACTGCAAGTCACATAGGCCAGTTTTTACTAAACCAAACACATGTACACAGACAAGCTGCAACACCCAGAGGGAACTTAACCCTTGTGTTGCCTTCGGGTCAATTTGACCCGATTCAATGTTTCACCCTCCTGTTACCTTTATATTTACTAACATATTTTACCCTTGAGGTCAATATGACCCCAGCTATTACAATCTCCAGAAAATTATTAGAATTAATATTGTTTTCCAAGTTTAAGTGTGAGGTACTTTATGTTTGTTTGTTGACTCCCGAAAGAACACCGACATTAAACATTGAATCGGGTCAAAATGACCCGAAGGCGACAGGAGGGTTAAAACAAACCTGTTGCATGCACAGCCCGAGACGTCATGCAGCAGAAGGTTCTAAATGGGACCGGGGTCGTCGAGGGCATATACGATGTAGGCTGTGCCGGGCCAATGGCCTTTGAACGCTATGTCACAAGTGTAATAGCTGTTGATGTGCTGCAGTACTGTTGACAAGAACAAAGGACAGTGGAGGGCACAACACCAGAAGGCAGACGACTTGTAACCTTGTAGTTTTGTCATACCATGGTTATACACCCTCTCTAAACATTTGCACACACTTAACTATCCTTTAGTTCGCAACAGAACAAAGGAGGCAATAATAAAACAAAACAAAATGACATCACCAATAGACAACTACAGCAATGAAGGCAAGAATATAGATCAACTCCGGCACAGTTGAACGTATCCTTCCACACTCACAAACCCACCGCTCAATATTCAAAAGACACTGTATTTTTCAATATTATTTTGGGAAATCTTATGTTGGGATTTCTCATGAACATGCACACAGGTTGTGTAACTATACCTGTTTTTACATCGGCATGATTTTATCCCCAGAGAGAAATGTCTTGCATGCTGAGTTGCAGCACATTTCAGGAAGATAGTGGTATTATTTGCACTCTAGGATGAATTTTAGACAAAGTCAAGCCATCCTATGTAGTATGTATATATTGCAATGTGTAAACATGTATATTGAAATATACATACAAAAAAATAGCTGTAGACCGAAAAAACACAACATCTTTGTGGCATGATGAGGAGACTGTAACCTTCATCAAATTAATGCATGAATCAAACAGATGCCTTATTTACATCACATTTTCCACATGGTATTTGAACCACACAAGGATATTTAATCAGGCTTTTGAATGCCGTTTCACCATCAGACATTGTTTTGACCTGAACGATTAAGTCATTCATCCAGGTAATAATCGGCAGATAATCGGGCATAAAAGAATAATCATTAGTTGCTGCCGTCATCTCAATTCCCTGGAAACAATTCAATCTTCTTTACTTGAGCAGCTTTTGTGATGAACTAGAGCACAGCAGCCATTAAAAGTAATATTTCTCCATCATCCCTGGGAGGTTGTTTGACTATTTCAGTGATCATCCAACACGACTAAGGGTTTATGTTATAAGTGTATACTCACAGAATGTGTACGCTTACTTCGGAGTACTGTACTTGAAAAATCTGTGGTGTGATGAATCTTTTCTCTCATCAGTACAGCTGGTCAGTTGATGAATATGCACCTCCTGAATTTGATCTGCACACATGTTTCTCCTCTACATCCTCAAAAACACATTTCAAACCAAGTCTCTTTGAGCGGAGCCAGCTGCCACAGCTCTTGGACATAATCCTGGCAAGAAAGGCTGTGACCTCATTTTCATTAGTGTGGTCAAGTGACACTGAGACGCTACGCTGGCTTTCATTACCCAGAATACTTAATTACCTTCGCATTGAAAATGCGGAAGGTAATGTTTTGATCGCCGTGTATTTATTTATTTATTTGTATGCGTGTTACTCTCATAACTCAAAAAGTATTAAACCGAATCGCATGAAATTTGGTGGGATGATTGGTTATTATCCGGGGACCATTTGATTAGATTTTGCGATCGATCGGGTCAATGGTCAAGGTCATGAAAAGGTCAAAATCTTCTTTTTACCATAGCGCGGTCAATTTTTATCCAATTGGCATGCAACTAATGCCAAAATGTTCATAATTCAATGCCCAATCTTGTGATATGCGAAGGTATGCGCTCTACCGAGTGCCCGTTCTAGTTACTGGCGTGTGTTACCTTCCCACAGGATACACAGACTGTTTAGAGGATTTATTGTAAAGTAACATTCATGCCATGCAATCACAGGAAGACACAGGGATGTTTTTAACAGGAGAACCTGTGCAAGATAACGTTATTCTTGGTTCCATGTCAGATACGTTACACTAACCTGGGCTCAATTATTGGTGTTATCCACGATGATATCGACATTTCCGACCATACGAAATTCCCTTTTGACATTCTCATCTTTGTCCACATTCTTCCCGCTCCCTTCCTAATTTAATAACATGAATTTATCGTTTGACTTTTGCTCTAGTATAAAGTTTTTCATAAAATGATGCACACATTTTATATCTAAGCATGTCCCTTTTTCTTTTTGCTGTGCTTCTGTAGGACCGTGGAATGGGGAAGCTGGAGCCGATCTCCCCTGTGAGCCCGGTCCATATGGACCCTGACTTGGATCTGGTGCCGGCTCGCTTCTCCAAGGAGGAGCTGATCCAGAACATGGACCGCGTAGACAGGGAGATCACCATGGTGGAGCAGCAGATCTGCAAGCTTCGCAAAAAACAGGTCCGTGCACATTTACAAATGATGTAATAAGTTTGAGATTATATGGGCTGGTGTTGTGTATAGTAATTGCAAACTGATGCGATCAAGTTTTCCTGCTTAACGCCCTCATTTTAAGATGGATTTATGTTTCCTTGTGGAAATATTCCGCTGTGAATGCATTTGGCTTGGGAATTGATGCTTTTTCTGCCAAAGATTTTACCTGTTGTGGCACTAGATGGATGTGTTGGTACTGCTTGGCATGCAACTTAATATGACCCACCCTTTAGCAGATGATTTAAGTAAAACAAACGTTCGTTCTCACAAGGTCTTATTTTGTGCAAGAAGAGATGTGTAACAGTGAAGAAAGTTTAGTAGTCTGCGTCACTTTGTGATGTCATGCGTGTGCGTTCCGCACATTTCTTCAACAGGCAGGCCTAAAAGCACTATGAAGTATTTTTTATTCGTCATGCTTGGAGATGTATAACTGTTTGCCAATGCTGGCGTCCTTGTTGCATTTTCTTACTGGCAGTGGCAGTGTTTGGCTTGTTTGACGTGTTCATGTGTGGCTCTCCAGTTCGATTTCCCCTGCCAGACTACAGTTGCCGTCGGTGTCATAGAGTCTGAAACGGTCTTTGCTGCGTTGTGATTGAGCTACAGAACTTGAAAACAGCACGATTCTGTACATGCACTCCTCCAGGTGACTGCACTCCATTTGTTCCCTTCTCCATGGCTTTTCATTTAGGAGAAAAGTAGGTTAAAAATATAGACGTCTATAAATGTCATCTTCCCTGGGGGAGGAGGATGATTACGGTGGAGGTTTTGTGACTGCTGAACCACTCGTATCCCTGCCACACGCTCTCCCTTTTGTCCCCTGTCATGTTTAGTAAAGAAACAGTATGGTTATGTTCTTTTTATGTTTCACCCACCTGCCTCCTCCATCTTGCCGTTATGTTTAAATTCTGTTAATCTACTCATTTACCAAAAATAAATCATCATTCAATAGGTTAATGTATTGATGGCACACTGATTATTATTTATTATCTTGACCACTGAAAGACACACTCAATGGGTATTTATTAAGACACTAATATTGACACACCATTAACCCTTTACCCTCCCCATGATAACATTACATTGATAATAACAATGACTGTACCCCACAACAACAACAACAACAACACAGACGCTAATACAGTATATTTTGGGGTAAAAGAAGACGGACACAGAGTAAGTAGATAATCACAATACATGTTACTGGTAATAATAACAAAAAAACATTCCAGTTTGTTTTTTTACTTGCAAGTACTCAGCTGGTGGAGTATGGCATCCACATATCATACTGATCAGACACATTGTTATCCTTTTTTGTACTACTTATTGTTGCCGACAACATTTCACCTGATGAAATCAATGGTTACCAGATAAAAAAGAGGATACTGCTAGTTGTTTTGTTTGTTGCCCTGTGTTAATGGAAAAAAAGACATGGTGTCTAATTAATCTGGGTTCTTTCCCAAATTGCAAAAGCAACCAAAATAAATCTGCTATCGGATGCCAACGTCAGGATTGAAACTTGTGGTTGAGCTCTCCTGTTTACAAGCATACATCAAGACTCTTCCACTCACCCGACCTCACTACACAGTGTTTTTATGGATATTCTTTTTTACAGTCCGGTTCTCTGCAAGCATTAAAACATCTGGACTAATTAAGTTGCACGGTAAAACTTTATTTGATGAGTTGTGGCAGAGTAAGTGGATTGGGGGGGGTTGGAGCTTAGGTTACCGCCAGCCTGTGTCATGTCAGCCAAGCTTAGGATGGCTGGTTTATTTTATTTTACCCTGAAAGGGTAGAAGGTGGGGGGGGGGGGTCTCTATGGGAATGTCTGTGTTTCCTGCACCAGATGCTTATCCTGGCCTTTCATGCCACATGATGATCCATCTTGCTTCACTCATGTGGATCCTCTGGAGGCCGCCTTTCCCCCTTTTTAAATCCCCTGACAAGAGATGGGATAGAGGGGTCTGACTGAACTATAGAGCAGCTATATGCGAGCTACACAGCAACACAGGGCTCTGCCTCCAGGGTTTTATTATTTTATTTGGATGTGTATTATATCCAGAATAAATTGAGATATGATTTAATGCATATCAGTACTCTTGTTTTTTGTATACTCGATGCTGTTTAGATCCTAACACACTGTAAGTTTCATTGCTGAATAATGCAGACGATGTACAGAGCTAAAGCAAAGTCACTGCCAGACGGTGTACAAAGTTTATTTTCAATACATGAGTGTAAATATGATTTGAGAGATGTTTGTAACTTCACGGTACAAAAGGCTAAAAAAGGGATTAAAAGAAGATATATTTCTGTTGTAGGGGTCCAATTATGGAATAATGTTGAAATGGATGTAAGAATGGTGAACTCCTTTTTGGTTTTCAAGGGAATTATTTATGAAACAATTCTTGAGAGTTATAAATGTGATTAAAAACGTATTTATATGGAAGATGTATGTGGTAGTATTTATAAATATATTTTGTTTGTTGTTTTTTCTTTATTTTATATAAATTTTCTGATTTATTTTGATTTTAATTTAGGATAGGAATTTATAAGCATTTTTTGCTTCTACCTATACCTTTTCAGTCTTTCTCTTTTGTATATTATATAGAATAATATTGTATTGTATTTGATTTGATTGACTGAATAAAATACACAAACACAAACAATAATAAGTGAGACAAAGGTTTTGCTTGTATGATATGCTACGCTACGTACATACGCTAACTGCAGACACACAGCACGCCTTATTTTATACCGTATTTGTTAAAATAGGAAGTTTTCTGTGTTGCCATTGAAAATCCAACATATAAATAATTTAAATGTTCAAATGAATATCTCATTATCGCCTGCCATTATCACAAGCGGAAGGAAGTGGCTACTTCCACATGCGGCTTATTGAGGATTAATGATCCTGACTGGTCCATTAACACCGTTTCAACATCTGGTTCGCAATCCAATCTGCCAAAGGTGCAAAATGGTTGTAAATATCCTGAGAGAGCCAAGCGACTTTTCCTTCGACATGCTTTGTGTCAGATCAGCATCTCCTCTTTTCTATCCGTGCTCTTTCAAGGAAAGATTGAGAGACATAGAAGCAAAGACAAATGGCAGTGAAACATGAAGGTTGACATGCCTCAACCATGCCAGATACACTCTTTTAATTCCTAGCAGCTTTCTCTGCCAACTCACACATTCTTGCTTGCTATCTGTCTCTGTTTTGTTCACAGTAGAAAGTATTTTAGTTCCGTTTCTGAGGTACAACCTCCAACTAATGTTTTGCTTCATTCCAGGGTGACTAGTAAATTAGAGGAACACTGCTGTTTTCCAGTTTTTGTCTGGTGTTAATTTCCCACATTTCCCTCTATTATGTTTTCTTTTGTGGTCTCTCTCTCTCTCTTGCATTGGAGGTTCCAGCCACACAGCAGGCATTGGCTTTGTTTACAGGCTGTTGTAGTAACTCTTTGATTAACAAGGCCCTGGGGAGTTAATAGCTATTACAGCTAATAGGACAGTTGGTCTCGTCCCTGCTGGAGTGCCGGGGGAGGGGCTGTTGATCTAACACAGTCTTTAACCTCACAACAGGAACTGGTGAACACCAGGTCTTCCAGGAAAATTAAGTCCCTTTTGGATTCGGTCAAGTGTTAACTTGAATGTTTGTTTGTGTGTGTGTTACAGCAACAGCTGGAGGAGGAGGCTGCAAAGCCACACGAGCCAGAGCGAAACATCTCGCCACCACCCAGCGAGGCCAAGCACCGCAGCCTGGTGCAGATCATCTACGACGAGAACAGGGTCAGTAGATGACACATACGCGCCACCCCACATGCTCAAACTGTGGCCCACAGCTCGGACCCAGACACTTTCACTTGATCATATATGCAGTGTATTGCCGCAAGAAAATGTCGGAGTGAGAGACGGCTGGTAGCTTTCCCCCCATGTTGTGTTTCACTGACCTGATTTTGAGCCTTTTTGAACAAACCCGTGTCAACGAAAGCAGAGAGTGCCACAAAGTATTCATCTTCCGACCTCAGCCTCACACCCTGTCAGGACAGGCAGAACTCTTCCGAACAGAATAAGTTACTAAAGGGCATTGCAGCAGGCATGATGGATCTCACACACAAACACATCTTTGTCTTTTATCAGCTGTGCCAGTATGTGTAGCAGCTGGGAGGTACAATAACGTTATTCGTAAGCGTTAAGTTTAGAAATCATTATATGTAGTAGTGCTCTGTGCAGAATTAGAGTTATTTATTTATTCATAAAGGAGTGATTCTCAGTGCTCTCAGTCCCCCTAGTGGTGCACGTTTTATTTAGAATTGGCATTTAAAGCAGGAAACTCCTCTCCTACTTATCACAGCCCAACTGTACTGTCTTTGAATAAGCCCCCTGTGGGAAACTCAAAGTAGTGTTGCAACTTCACAGTAAAAATGGAAAGCGCTCTCGAATGTGTCGAACAGCGTCTCTTGACACATTCAAGGCAACTCCTTTTCAAACAACGGCAAAGCAGTGTAGTGTCGAGAAAATATGCTGCACATGGAGAAGCAAGTTTAAAGCTTGTGCGTTGGCAAGCAAACAGTCACCTTGTTCTGTGTACTTGAGCAAGAGACTAAATCTCTTAACGGCTGCACAGATGTCCCCAGATAAGAACCAACATATCCTCAAAAGAGCTTTTCAAGTGAAAACCCACAGCACAGGGAGTGTCCCTCATGACTTTGACCCTTACTGTCAGCTCAACCACAAACAAGTGCTGAGATTACTCAATACTCATCTAAAATCATCCTGGCTTACTTCACAAAGTAGCTTGACCTCTGTAATACTTTCCACTTCCCTCTGACTGGCAGGATGTACTCTGGCCTACTGCCTACCCCCCTAACCTCACTATCTCTCTCTCTCTCTCTCTCTATTTCTCTCTCTCTAGACAGAACCAGCTTGTTCACCTTTTTTCTAGCTTCACTCACGCTGAGCCCAGTGCTCCAGTGACGCAGAGCATTTACTCATGCAGTCATATTGCCTCTTTTAGTCACCATAACGTTGTCTTTTATTTATTAATTCCAAATAATTAACATAACATGGACTTAATTTACTCTTGGTTATTAAAATGTAAATGAGATTTAAGACACTTTTCTTTACATTCAGCCTCCTATACGTATCTCCGTTAGCCATATCATACGGATCACTGCTCTCTCACCCACGGAGGCCATTCAGTAATTGCACTTTGGCTGTCATGGATCCGATAGAAGCTACGATGGCCTGTTACCCATCTGTCTGATGCATTTGTTCAAATGGCTGGATCAGTTTCTTTGTGCTTTATATACGACAGGAAGAACAATGGCTTATTTCAGTGTCACTTTAACTGCCACGGCCACAGGGAACAGACCTCTGAAAAGGCCTTTTCCATTGGCCAATTTCAGGAGCAAAGATTAAATATGCGTCCTTGAGAGAGAGATGTATTTACATATTTTGAATATCTGGCTTAAATGCTTTTTGAATTTATTATGGGACTTTTTTATATCGGTCATCTTTCTGCCTCAGGTGCATTCAGTGATTATGTGTAAGTGGTCTCAAGCTTTGACTGACATGCCAAACCTCTTGTGTGCATTTATTTGTAAAAAATATATGTACAGTACATTTATATATATGTGTGCATGTCTGGTACAGCATGCAGGGCATGCAGCCTCAGCATGTCTCTTTTGAGCTGGTGTCACCAGCTTTCCCAGACAGGGTTTCAGACGCATTTCTACCAAATTCCCATTGTCAAACCCGGGGATGGCTCAACTGAAGTCCATCGCTATTATGGACATAAGCACAAGAGAAGAAAGCCCCTCTGAGACAGCATTTTCATTATTAATCTTTTGAGCGTTGCTAAACCTTCTTGTATGTGTCATTAAGGTGGCCTTGTAGTGCTTTTACGTTTTTTGTTTGCCTCTCTGCTGTCCCTCGTTTTTTTCTCTTGTGCGTTCTCTTCATGGGAGACAGACGTTTGGTAATGCTGTGATTGTCGTTGCATAAGCACCCACAATGCTATTTTCCTAAGTTTGTCTATTTTCAGGGATCATGTGATCCACTGGGAAATGATCATTTTGACTGCAGGCAGTTCAACAGTACAGTCGTTAAGCTTTACGGTATAAGGCCACTGCCAGAGCTGCAGTCCTGTGTGTTACCATGGGGGGCATAAACAAAGTAATGGAGCCAGCCTCTGTTTGGTGTGAGTGTTTGTGTGTGTGTGTGTGTTTCAGGATCAGCAGCTCTCTCTGGATAACCATCCACATTTTCAGAGAAATTATAAATCATTTAAATATTTTGAATCTCATCCACTCCCTTCTTTTTCTTGCAAAATGTGTTGTTTATTATATTTAATGTGAAGCAATATTCCAAGAGTTTTGATGTCTGTATCGTGCAGTCTTCAAATGTATTTTATTAATGACGTCAAGGAAAAGAGAAATCCTTGAGCCTCCCTACTCCCCCAGGATGAACGGCTGGTTTTAATATTTGCTGTTCATTAACTGCTTCTGTAGTAAGCGGGCTCTCTGAGGCAATGCTCTGCCGCCTGCTACACCTACTCACTGGTGAGGAAACAACATATATGAGGAAATCAGTACAAAGCCAATTCAGGAAGAATATTAGCATTAATTAACTGTATCCACATTTAAAAAATATGTAAATCATCAGTGCTTCCTTTTGGCTTATTTCATAGAGGAAATGCACTTTAAAAACTTTAGCCCTGTCATTTGGCTCCACTCACAGCTGACCCAGTTGGAAGCCTGTGTTGAGTAAAGTTCAGCTACGTGCGTGAGCTCCTCCTAGGTTTTACATCCAGGTCTGTTATGTGAGTCTTGTATAAACTTGGGACTAGATCCAAACCACCTCCTGTGCTCCCTCTAAAGAGAAGACGGAGTGAACAAGACAAGGAAGCAGCATGGCATTGTGGGTGGTGAAGAATAAAGGTTGACGTGCACATACACACCGGCAGGTTCTGTCTCTGTTGTCACCTCTAAAATCGCCTTCTCCATCCAGCCCTCCCTCACTGCGCTTCCATCCCATCTGTGAATGTGTCAGTCCTGCCAGTCTCAACGCGAGGTCACTGAAGGAGATGAAGTGAGATGGAAAGCAACAGAGCATGTCGTGTGTCACCAAGAAGGGTCCATTTGATCGATGAAGTGGCGAGAGTGCACAGAGTGGGATATGGAAAAGAGTGGAGCGAACCTTGAGAGGGGTAGTCTGGGACACTACTCACACATTTGTCTGCTGGCGCTAAATATACAAATGTATGGAGGAGCAGAGCTGCGTAGAGGTCATCCAGAGACACAGATGGGAGTTTGTTTGCTGCCCAGCTTCATGCCCCAACACTTCTCCTCTCCTGCTTTAGGGTCCCTGCCAGGAGTTTTTGCTGTAAAAAGCTAAATGTTGTAGGTAGTGAGCTGGAGGTGAGAACTTTCTCTCTTTCATCAGATGTCTCTTCTGAGACCATCACCTGAAGACCTTTAGTCCCCCCTCCTTTCCCTCTTTGTTGCCCTATCTCTCCCACTCACTTTCTATTCCACTCCCACTAGCCGGCCTGGCCTGCCACTCTTCCTCTCTCTGCTCAGGGGATGCGAGGAACCTTTTTTTGGGGGAGAGGAAAGTGGGAGCTGCGGCAAGGAGTTGTGGCCCAGCTTGACTTAAAAGCTCTAATAATAGTCGATGCATCCATCTCTCCAGCCAGCCAGCCAGCCAACCAGCAAGCAGTAGTGTAGCCTCAGTGATCAAGTGAGCGTGCTCACAGCGTTGCCGTGGTGATGGCTGAGGTGCAGGCGGCCGGCTAATGTACTACTTCTGTTTGTGTTCCCTTTCCAGAAAAAGGCAGAAGAGGCTCACAGGATACTGGAGGGACTGGGACCCAGGGTAGAACTGGTGGGTAGAGGCTTTGATTTCCTATGTATTTTCTTTCTTTATTCCCTGCTCTCATGTTTTTAAATTATTTAAACCGCTTTATTGAAGATCATTTAATGGGGATAAATATTGCTTGAAACAACAAGTACACAAGTGCAAGACCCTAGCAGGGGTTTATATACACTAAGCTTCATAAGCAATATTGAAAACATTAAATATGATGGCTCTCATCAGGGTGCAATGTTAAAGTGTTGCTTGTGCCAGAAGGACTTTCATTTTAGACATAATTCTCAGACTGCCTTTGTTTGAAATATTTCTTTCACTTATTTGTTTTAGTAATATATTTGCTCACACACTATCTTTCCACACATCTATCCATTCTTCTTACACTCATACATACAGTGATTTTCATCGTTCTATTGAACAGATAACCTGATGAGCTCATGCAAGACGCAACATTTATTTTGAGTGAGTTCTTTGGATCGAGTTTGATCAGGTTTTTGGGCTTCAATAAGTCACTTATGTTATTTGCTAAACATTTTTCAATCCTCCAATAATATTACGGCATGGTCAGTCATATTGAGCAGGTGTTGGAGTGAACTCGGTCATTTCTTTATTCTGTTCATTTACTATCTGTTTCACAATGGAAGATATGGATAATTCTTTAAGTGTTTGTTCTTTTTTGTGTTCCAGCCTTTGTACAATCAGCCTTCTGATACCAAGCAGTACCATGAGAACATCAAAATGTGAGTGTCACTACATATGCCTTCACGCTTACACCTCAAGCAATGTTTATATCCAGCCATTAAAGTATAACTCGCAAACGGTTAGGGGAGTTCAACCATTTATATGGGAGCTCATGTTGGATTGTTTGAAATGCCTATAGTGTCACCACTGAATGCTTTGTTTTATAGAGAGAACATTTGTAAATTATGCATTTCAAGCTGTTCTGGTGATCATGTAAACAGTTAAATTCCAGAGTTTACCAAACTAAATTACCAAAACAAATGTATTTGCCCAGTTGATGAAAATGAAAGCTATAAAAGAACAGCCGTGAAATGCTGGAGAAGCCCTGAACTACAATGAGAAACTTGACCTGTTGTTGATTGTATTCACAGGCCATTTGTTTGTGTCCAAATGTAATAACTTATAATGGAGCATATGCACTCCTGTAGTATTTGTGCTGCTATTTTTAAATGCTTTGTAACCATTAAACTATTACCAGTGGAAACTGAAGCTTGTCTATCTTAGAAGCAATTAATTCCCACAGTGGTTGTATGTTAACTCTGTGAGAGAGGGGCTCGCCACGCTCACACATTTTAACTGACATTTTAAGACTGCAAAGAAGGTTTTTTTTCAATTCATTTTATTTCGTATAGCCCAAAATCACAAATTACAAATTTTCCTCAAAGGGCTTTACAATCTGTACGCATACACATGGTATCTGAGGGGGGATTCGAAATTGTCATTTTGTAAATTAAGCAATGAAACTTACTGAAATAAATGTGTAATGAGCGCAGCTACCGAGGGTACAACGATTATGCCAAAGACCTTATGGAAAAAGACCTGCACTGTTAGTGAAACTGTGTTATGGGGCCATTATTGTGGCAAATTGATTAGCAAATTAGTGCATTAGTCATACAAGAAAATGGATAAATAAACAAAACGAAGCCACTGCTTCTGAAAATAGACTAAAATGACGAATGATTTAATCTTTCTCCCCCTAATGGAATATTAACATCAGGATGGAGGTCTCAGCCTTGCGTTAGGTGAATGTTGAATTGATAATTTCAATGTAATGAATGATGCATTTAGGGGAGAAGATATGACACAACTTTGCCATGTTTCCCAAGAAGGCTGTGCAATCTTCAGTACTATAACTCACGGTGGCACATGAAGGGGCTCCACGAGAGTTGTGCTAGCTCGTCTCCACCATTGGCACGGTGGCTTGGGCACAGTAGCACAGCACCAGATGTGTCTGACCTCTTGACAGAACGCTGCTCCGTCTTCCCCCCTTTTGATCGCTGCATCGTTTGATCAGTATTATTTTCTCAAAGCAATTAATTGGAAACTCTCCGCCCACCCTCAGTGTGTGTGTTATTAAATAGCACTGTCGCTTTGAGCCAGCACAATAGACTTCTTTGTTTTGCTAACCTTGACTCTTTCCCCCGCTGGAATAGATGAGTACCAATTTTTCTGTGGAGCTCTCAGCATCTAAGTCCCCATCCTATATCATCGACTGCACACAGCTGATGTTTCCTTTGCATATGTAATTTATGAAAACCAAATCAAACTTTGAAGTCTGAAAATGGTTTTGCTCAGTGGGCTTGTACTTCTGGAGAACATCTGTCTCAAGTGGATATTTCAGGCATTATTTTTTGTAGGTTTTATGCCAAATTACAGAGTTCTCCGATATCTCAGGAGTGGCACAAGCTTCGAGAAGGACAACATACATCTTTTGTATTGGTTCAGAGTTGCTAATCTTTTTCTTTGCCATCTGGTATCGAGAGAACAATACCATCTCTGTCTCTGCTGGGCTTCATCTATCAGTGCTCTTATTTCTCAGTCATTAGATGCCACCACTGTAATTGTGGCTATTAACAGTATTTATCTTTTCTGCTCAATGGTGTAGCTCAACACGTGTTTTTTTAGGTCAGAGGTTAAGGCAGTTTAGATTAAACTTGAGTTGGTTATTGCGGATAACATATTTGGGAAATGGAGAAACGGTCTGTGTGCATCCCTCCTGACCCATAAATGTTATAATGCTATCTTCTAATTTTCAAAAAACTCATATGGCACAAGTATTCCACTTCCTTGTCTGCTGTCCTTGCCTGTGACTTGAAAGAGCCTGCGGCTCAGCGGAAGTCACTAATGTAGAATAAGATTACATTAATCAGTGGATAGCGTGACCTTACAACTGACAGATTAAGTGTCGAGAATAAAATTCTGTCTTGCAGCACAGAAAGAGACCAACTGAGTGGCTGCCTAAGGAGATTACTGGCCCTGACCTTTATTAGAAGCACTGGGGCTGGCTGTTCCCAACCCAGACATGTTTTATAAATTTGGCTCACCTCGCCGTCCTTTCCACCCAGAAGCAAGTTTATCAAGCGGTGGCATACAAGAAAAGGCATTGTTTGAGTTTTTGTGTGGTTTTTGTTTGTAAAGGAGCGAGGCGGAGAAAGTACACAGGGTAGAACATATGTCCCCAAAGATCTACAGAACCTCACATACTGAGATCTATTATGTGAAAAACAGGATGAAGTGTTTTTGTGAATGTCCTTACTTTTTGATTTTGTTTATATCCCTCTGTCCCTCTGTTATCCCCATGCCTCTCTTTCTTCAACCCTCTTAGAAACCAGGCGATGAGGAAGAAGCTCATCTTGTACTTCAAGAGGAGAAATCATGCTCGTAAGCAGTGGGTAAGTAGAGAACTCAACATGTTTGACTCTGCCGGGGCTCTGCTGCTGATGGATGACGAGGGGGAAACTGGGCCAGCTGATCCTGGAGTGAGGGGCCATTTTAAGCAGACCAAAGAGGAATAGAGCTCCGGGCATGATCTGTTGTCGGTACTCTTACTGTGCATTTGGGGAATGGGTTGCTTTTTGAAAAACTCTTACTATCAAAATATAACCTACATCTGTTGAATTCTCATGTCAATCAAGCACTTCTAATGAGTGCCAGTGATTGATGTAGACTGAACCCAAGAGCATGACTATAAATAAAGCAGATCAATGGCGTGAGCCAGGCAGACATCTCAAAATCAACTAGCTCGACAGAAATCCATTAGAGCAAATGTTGCTCTGAAATTTGCATATATCCACAAGAAAGAAATATAATGGGAAATTATACATATTTTGAAACCTAAAAAATGGAGTAAACGACAACTGTTTCATAGCTCTGCTTTTATTATTGATTGTAAATGTATGTGTGGCCAGAGAGAACAGCTCAAATGCAGCACCTGCATCAAAGCTGGAGTCATGAATGTCCTGTGTGTGTGTGTGGGGGGGGGGGGGGTCACCTTGTGGTTTATGAGCATACTGTGGGTTGTGTCTCCACCGGGTTTAATGGTCTGCTTTACAGCCGGCCTGTGGGGAAGCTGTGGGTTGTCGTCGGCTCAAGGCCAGACTCCCCATAGAATACCAACAAATCATGTGTGCCCCTTGTGAACATGTCGAGGTTCATGGTGAGACACAACCCAAAGGTAGAGAGCTCATGAAGATTTCTGAATACAATTATTGAAGAAAAATGGTCATGTAATGGTCATTTAGTGTTCTGTCTTTAGATTAAAGGGAAAACGGATAAAGACTGTTGATATTTAGGCAGATCTGCAATGGATTGAGAGATCTTCATCTTTCTATGGTGCCTCAGGAACAGAAATTTTGCCAGCGCTATGACCAGCTGATGGAAGCCTGGGAGAAGAAGGTGGATCGCATTGAAAGCAATCCGCGGCGCCGAGCCAAGGATAGCAAGGTGCGGGAGTACTACGAGAAACAGTTCCCAGAGATCCGCAAGCAAAGGGAGCTACAGGAGCGCATGCAGAGGTGAAGTCACACGATTTCTTAACAAGCAGTCTGTGATTGTTCAACAGAGGAAAAGGCACTTCATTTCCGGACACGACTTAATCCCTTTGTTCTCTAGTTGCTGCTGTTCTTGTCAATCCAACTGGATTTGATGTGGTGTAGGTGGCTCAGTTCCAGACGTGTGTGTGGTTTTTTGAGTGACAGGTCTTCTGTGCTTTTCTTTTTGTAGCCGTGTTGGGCAGAGAGGAGGTGGGCTGACCTTGTCTGCAGCTCGCAGTGAACATGAGGTCTCCGAGATCATTGATGGAATATCAGAGCATGAGGTAAGCTTTTCTGCTCAATATGTTTGCCCCGCTAACTCCTCTTCTAGCATTGAGGGTGTATTCACATTATTACTTACACTTTCGAAGTTCAAATTGTCTGATTGCATTGAGCGTCAAGGTTGGCACTGCTACCAGGAATGAAACCAAAAGTCTCTGAAGAGATTTATATTTGAATAACGTGCAAATATAAATGTGCCTATTTCTTTAGTATTTAGGCCTGAACTATTTAATAATTGTATTAAATATGTTTGTCATTAATGAACAATTGTTATACTGTAAATCCTGTAGATAAGTAAAAAAAAATATCAAGTTGGGAAAGTCTCTATAAATTGGCTTCCTCACTCAAAAGCACATATATGATAATCTTTATGAACATTATTTAGTTTCCCTGCCATTAGATATTCATTAAGATAACAGGAACAACTTACCGTCGCTTTGTTTCAGAGGCATTTGTCACTCAATATGGGCTATAATAATGCTTTTATACAGATAATATGGGATGCCACTGGATCATTTGTGGTAGCTATGCTAGCAGTGCAAGTCAAAGCTAAATACGAGCCCTTTAAGGCCAACACAGCCCAGTGGAAAGCACAGCAGCACAGCTGCTTTCAATTGAAATGCTCCCAAAACTTTGATAGTTTCTGGCTGTTTTAGTGCCCGTCTCTTTTATTTTTACGCTCTTCCTTTTCTCTTTTCCTTCTTTCCATTTATAACATGCGCAGACGACACATAGCCTCAGCTGTTGGTGCAACAGTCATTTTTCTCTGTGTGCTCGTGCACAGTATTATATAGTTATGTGATGAATGTAGACTTCAAAGGAAAGATCAGCTTGGGTAATAAAATCACAACCATGTAGTAGCCTGCAGATTTAACTACTTTTGGAAAAGTATCATTATCAAAGGTCAGTCTCATCCAAGAAAACATTTTTTAGCAGTTGTTTAAGCCCGCTGTGGAAAATGATGCAAGTGGAAAATGATGCAAGTCAAATTGGCTTGACAATTCCTACTATTTAAGCTCGCGAGGTTGCAATGGTTGCATTTAAAAAATGTAAAAGTTGATAGTTCAGACATTTCACATCCAGTTGAAACCAAATATGGTTGCCTGATTCCATTTAGAATTACGATAAATGTATATATATTTTTTCCACACAAAAAAAAGAGTATATTATACTTTTCATAAGAATTGCAAAGATGCTGACTGACCTAACCTGAAATATGTCTTGCTTATAATCAATGTTAAAAGTATATGCTAAGATAAGATTTTCTAGCCTTGAGGTGTCTCTTTTTAAGGATTACCATGCTCTGAGCAGATGTTGCAGTGATAGCCACTAGTCACACATTAGACCTGCTCTATAGGCCCATTCCACATGAGTGTGTCCAATTGGGTTGTCTCATCTCAAGAAAAGCCTCAAGATAGCACAGGGCCTTTCCTAAATTCCCCTTATATCCTCAGACATCTATTTTTGTAAGATTGTGTAATGGTTGGAAAATAAAGAGTGGCAGGAAAGTGAGTATGCATTGACTGCTGAGCCAGCAAGACACCTTAAACTTCCTCCCCTTTCTTCTGAACTCTTGAAGATGGGTTTCATGAAAGTGCCCGTCAATATGAGCACCTTCCTGTCAGAAAGAAAGAGAGAGAGAGAGAGAGAGAGACCGACCCACCCACTCACTCCAGGATGTTGGTTTCTGTGTGTGTCTTGTGTGTGTCTTTGGTGTACGACAGAACACAGAGAAACAGATGCGGCAGCTGGCGGTCATCCCTCCGATGCTTTTCGACGCTGAGCAGCAGCGCATCAAGTTCATCAACATGAATGGATTGATGGATGACCCCATGAAGGTGTACAAGGACCGGCAGGTTATGAACATGTGGAGCGAACAGGAGAAGGACTCTTTCAGAGAGAAGTAAGCACAACACTTTGGTAAAGTCAGTGGCAGACATCATTTATTTTTATTTTAATAGAAAAATACCCCTTTTTATCTTTATTTCCTCGCAGCTAGATTGGGTTTTCGTTGGCCAAATATACACCGACATATTTTTTTTGACAGTGTTTAAACAGAACGCTTTTTTACACTCTTTCAGCTCCCTTCTCATTTTGTAGACTTAAGTGCTCAAGAGCTTATTTTTAAGCAACACGATTGAAGCATGTCTTGATCTCCCTCATAAATTAGGGCGACCGATAATGGTCCAGTAAATTATTGGTACAGAAGTGCATCTTTCCCTTTCTAGAGAAACGAGAGGAGGCATTCCAAGCTGCCAAATTAGATTAAATCCACGCTTCAGTTTCTCTTCCTCATACCTTTGATCCAAAACATAGAGTATAATATGTGTATGTGTAATTTTACAGAATTTGTGAGATGTCGTCTTTTTAAAATTATTATCTAGGATTAATGCAATAGATGTACTAGTCTTACATTTAGAATGTTCTTTTTTCAGTCACTCAGTCACACTTTTGTTTAATTCTCTGATCTTCATTTAGAGTTTTTCAGCGAATGCCAATGACTTTGAGCCATTCTATTACCGGGTTGCTAGAGTTTCTTCTGTCTTTCTCTCACAGGTTCATCCAGCACCCCAAAAACTTTGGTCTGATTGCGTCTTTTCTGGAGAGAAAGGTCTTAGCACAATTGTTTTGTTTTTCTAGACGATCTGGTCTTCTAAGAAAATGCTTATTACCTAAACCATTTCTTAACTGTTTCAGACGGTGGCGGAGTGTGTGCTCTTTTACTACCTGACCAAAAAGAGTGAAAACTACAAGAACATAGTGCGGAGGAACTACAGACGCCGAGGAAGAAGCCAGGTATTCTCATCTTTCAAGCTAATCGTTAGGAGAGAAACTTGAAATGAAGGACCAATCACACAACAAGCTTTGTTGGCCTGAAAACCCGAGGGCATCAGTGCATTTTTCTTTTTTTAAGAAGTCTTATTTTGTTATTGCTAGGCAACCAAAAAGTCAGCTGCAGTCACTTAGCTAACTAATAACAATACCATTCGCCGAAAAAACTTGTTTTCCATTTCATGTCATCACTCCACAGGACCGATGACATTCCCTTTTGTCATATTAGTTTGGCAGGAAGTACCGGTATTTACCCTCCCTCTATTGTTCTTGTCTATAGTGATTGTTACTTGAGAGACCTTTTTAAGAGTAGAT
>NC_079394.1:11242961-11252795 GCF_029220125.1 Pseudoliparis swirei
TCAAAAAAAAGGGGAACCCTTTTAAAAAAAATTTTTTTAAAAAAAAAATTTTTTTAAATTTTTTTAAAAAAAAAAAATTTTTTTTTTTAAAAAAAAAATTTTTAAATTTTTTAAAATTTTTTTTTTAAAAACCCAAAAACCCCCAAAAAAACCCCCCCCAAAAAAAAAATTTTTTTTTTTTAAAAAAATTTAATTTTTAAAAAAATTTTTTTCCAAAAATTTAATTTTTTTTAAAATTTTAAAAAAAATTTTTTTTAAAAACCCAAAAACCCCCCAAAAAAAGGGGGGGTTTTTTTTTAAAAAATTTCCCCTTTTTTTAAAAAAAAAATTTTTTTAAAAAAAAAAAATTTTTTTTAAAATTTTTTTTAAAAAATTTTTCCCTTTTTTAAAAAATTTTTACCCCCCAAAAAAAATTTTTTTAAAAAAAAAAAAAATTTTTTTTTAAAAAAATTTTTTTTAAAAAAATTTTTTTTTTTAAAAAAAAAATTTTTTTTTTTTAAATTTAAATTTTTTAAAAAAACCCCAAAATTCAAAAAAAAGGGGAACCCTTTTAAAAAAAATTTTTTTTTTTTAAAAAAATTTAATTTTTAAAAAAATTTTTTAAAATTTTTTTTTAAAAATTTTTTTTTTAAAATTTTTGAAAAATTAAAAACCCGGGGTTTCCCTTAAAAAAGGGGGGAAAAAAAAAGATTTTTAAAAAAAAAATTTTTTTAAATTTTTTTAAAAAAAATTTTTCCAAAAATTTAATTTTAATTTTTTTTTCCCCTTTTTTAAAAAATTTTTAAAAACCCAAAAACCCCCCAAAAAAAGGGGAACCCCTTTTAAAAAAAAAAAATTTTAAAAAAATTTAATTTTTAAAAAAATTTTTTTTTTTTTTAAAAAAATTTAAAAACAAAAAATTTTTAAAAAAATTAACCCCCCAAAAAAAACCCCTTTTTTTTAAAAAGTTTTTTTTTTTTAAAAAAAAAATTTTTTTAAAATTAAAATTTTTTTGAAAATTTTAAATTTTTTTTTTTTCCCCCAAAATTTTAAAAAAAAAAAAAAAAAATTTTAAAAAGGGGGGAAAAAATTTAAAAAAAAAATTTTAAAAATTTTAAATTTTTTTTTTTTCCCTTTTTTTTAAAAAAATTTAATTAAAATTTTTTTTTTTTTTAAAAAAATTTTTTTTTAAAAAAAAAAAAAAAACCACCCCCCAAAAAAAAAAAAAAAAAATTTTTTTTTTAAAAATTTTTTTTTTTTTTTTCCAATTTTTTAAAATTTTTAAAAAATTTAAAAAAATTTTTAAAAAAATTTTTTAAAAAAAAATTTTTAAAAAAAATTTTTTCAAAAAAAAGTTAAATTAAAAAAAATTTTAAAATTTTTTTTTTTTCCCTTTTTTTTAAAAAAATTTAATTTTTTTTTTCCCAAAATTTAAAAAAATTTTTAAATTAAAAAAAATTTAAAAATTTTTTTTTCAAAAAAAAAAAAAACCTTTTTGAAATTTTAAATTTTTTTTTTTCCCAATTTTTTAAAATTTTAAAAATTTTTTTTTTAAAAATTAAAAAAAAAAAAAAATTTTTTTTCCCCCCCAAAAAAAGTTAAATTAAAAAAAATTTTTTTTTTTTTTTTTCCCAAAATTTAATTTTTAAATTAAAATTTTTGAAATTTAAAAATTTTTAAAACCTAAAAAACCCCAAAAAAACCACCCCCCCAAAAAAAAAAAAAAAAAATTTTTTTTAAAAAGAAAATTTTTTTTTTTTCCCAAAAAAATTTTTTTTTAAAAATTTTTTTTTTAAAATTTTTGAAAAAAATTAAAAACCCGGGGCCCCCCAAAAAATTTGGGGGGGGGAAAAAAAAAAAAAAAAAAATTTTTTTTTAAAAAAAAAATTTTTTTAAAAAAAAACCCTTTTTTTTAAAAAAATTTAAATTTTTTTTTTCCCAAAAATTTTTTAAAAAAAAAAAAACCCAAAAAAAGGGGGGGAAAAAATTTAAAAAAAAAATTTTAAAAAAAAAATTTTTTTAAAAAAAAACCCTTTTTTAAAATTTTTTTTAAAAAATTTTTCCCTTTTTTAAAAAATTTTTAAAAACCCAAAAACCCCCAAAAAAACCCCCCCCAAAAAAAATTTTTTAAAAAAAATTTTTAAAAAAAATTTTTTTTTAAAAAAAAATTTTTTTCCAAAAAATTTAATTTTTTTTTAAATTTTTTAAAAATTTTTAAAAAAAAAAAAAAAACCCCCAAAAAAAAGGGGGGAAAAAAAAATTTTTTAAAAAAAAATTTTAAAAAAAATTTTTTTTTAAAAAAATTTTTTCCCCCCAAAAAAATTTTAAATTAATTTTTTTTTCCCCTTTTTTAAAAAAAAAAAAAAACCCTTAAAAAAAGGGGGGTTTTTTTTTAAAAAATTTGAAAAAAAAAATTTTCCAAAAAAATTTTTAAAAAATTTTCCTTTAAATTTAATTTTTAAACCCAAATTTAAATTTTTTAAAAAAACCCCAAAATTCAAAAAAAGGTTTTTTAAAAAAAATTTTTTTAAAATTTTAAAAAAATTTAATTTTTAAAAAAATTTTTTTTTTTTTTAAAATTTTTTTTTAAAGAATTTTTAAAAAAAAAATTTTAAAAATAAAAAAACCCCGGGGGTTTCCCCTTTTTAAAAAATTTAATTAAAAAAAAAAATTTTTTTTTAAAAAAAATTTTTTTTAAATTTTTTTTTTTTTTAATTTTTAAAATTTAAAAATTTTAAAAAAAATTTTTTTTGGGAAAAATTTAAAAAATTTTTTAAAAAATTTTTTTTTAAAAAAACCCTTTTTTTAAAATTTTTTTTAAAATATTTTTTTTTTTTAAATTTTTTTAAAAAATTTAAAGAATTTTTAAAAAAAATTTTTTTGGGAAAAAAAAAGGGGGTTTTTTTCAAAAAAGGGAAATTTTTAAAAAAATTTAAAATTTTTTAAAATAAAAAAATTTTTTTTTTTTAAAATTTTTTTTAAAATTTAAAAATTTTTAAAAATTAAAAAATTTTTTTAAAAATTAAAAACCCCTTTTTAAAAAAAACCGGTTTGTTTTTAAAAAAATTTGTTTTTAAAAAAAAATTTTTAAATTTTGAAAATTTTAAATTTTTTTTTTTCCTAAAAATTTTTTAAAAACCCCTTAAAAAAAAAACCCCCGGAATTTTAAAAAAAAATTTTTTTTTAAAAAAATTTTTTTTAAAAAAATTTTTTTTTAAAAAAAAAATTTTTAAAAACCCTTTTTAAATTAAAAAAAAAATTTTCCCCAAGAAAAAAAAAAGGGGGGGTTTTTTTTTAAAAAATTTCCCCAAAAAAAAAATTTTTTTAAATTTTTTTAAAAAAAATTTTTCCAAAAAATTTAATTTTTAAATTTTTTAAAAATTTTTTTTTTTTCCCCAAAATTCAAAAAAAAGGGGGCCCCCCCAAAAAAAAGATTTTTAAAAAAAAAATTTTTTTAAATTTTTTTAAAAAAAATTTTTCCAAAAAATTTAATTTTTAAATTTTTTAAAAAAAAAATTTTTAAAAAATTTTTAAAATTTAAAAAAAAGGGGGGTTTTTTTAAAAAAAATTTTTTTTTTTAAAAAAAAAAAATTTTTTTTAAAAAAAAAATTTTGAAAATTTTAAAAAAAATTTTTTTTTTAAAAAAATTTTAAAATTTTTTTTAAAAAAAAAAAAAGGCCCCGGGGAAAAAAAATTTCGGGTTTCCAAAAAAAAAAAAAATTTTTTTAAAAAAAAAAAAATTTTTTTTAAAAAAAAATTTTTTTTTTTTTAAAAAAATTAAATTTTTAAAATTTAAAAAGGTTACCAAAAAAAATTTAAAGGGTTTTCCCCCAAAAAAATTTCGGGTTTCCAAAAAAAAAAAAAATTTTTTTAAAAAAAAAAAAATTTTTTTCCCAAATTTAAAAATTTTTTCCCAAAATTTTTAAAAAAAATTTTAAAAAAAACCAAAATTTAAAAAAACCCCCCCCCCCCCTTTTAAAAAAGGGTTTTTTAAAAAAATTTTAAAATTTCCCAAAAAAAATTTTTAAAATTTTTTTTTAAAAATTTTTTTTTCCCCCCAAAAAATTTTTAAAAAAAACCCCAAAATTCAAAAAAAAGGGGAACCCTTTTCAAAAAAAAAAAATTTTAAAAAAATTTTTTTTAAAAAAATTTTTTTTTAAAAAATTTAATTTTTAAATTTTTAAAAAAAATTTTTTTTAAAAAAAAACCCATAAAAAAGGGGGGGGGTTTTTTTTTTTTTTTTAAAAAAATTTCCTTTTTAAAATAAAAAATTTTAAAAAAAAATTTTTTAAAAACCCTTTTTAAATTAAAAATTTTTCCCCAAGAAAAAAAAAAGGGGAACCCCTTTTTAAAAAAATTTTTTTTTAAAAAAATTTTTTTTAAAAAAAATTTTTAAATTTTTTTTTTTTAAAAATTTTTTTTTAAAAAAAAAATTTTTTAAAAAACCCCTTAAAAAAAAAAAACCCGGAATTTTAAAAAAAACCGGTTTGTTTTTAAAAAAATTTGTTTTTAAAAAAAAATTTTTAAATTTTTCCCTTTAATTTTAAATTAATTTTTTTTTCCCCTTTTTTAAAAAATTTTAAAAACCCAAAAATTCCCAAAAAAACCCCCCCCAAAAAAAATTTTTTAAAAAAAAAATTTTAAAAAAAATTTTTTTTTAAAAAAATTTTTAAACCCCCCAAAAAATTTTTAAAAATTTTTTTTTTAAAATTTTTGAAAAAAATTAAAAACCCGGGTTTCCCCTTAAAAAATTGGGGCCCCAAAATTTAAAAAAAAAATTTTAAAAAAAAAATTTTTTTAAAAAAAAAAAATTTTTTTTAAAATTTTTTTTAAAAAATTTTTCCCAAAAATTTTTTAAAATTTTTTTCCCTAAAAAACCCCAAAAAATTTGGGGGGGGGAAAAAAATTTAAAAAAAAAATTTTAAAAAAAAAATTTTTTTAAAAAAAAACCCTTTTTTAAAATTTTTTTTAAAAAACCCCCAAAATTTAAAAAAAAACCTAAAAAAAAAAAAAAAAACCACCCCCCAAAAATTTAAAAAAAAAATTTAAAAAAAAAATTTTTTTAAAAAAAAACCCTTTTTTAAAATTTTTTTTTAAAAAACCCCCAAAAATTTTTTAAAATTTTTAAAACCTAAAAAAAAAAAAAAAAACCACCCCCCAAAAATTTAAAAAATTTTTTTTTAAAAATTTTTTTTAAAAAAAAAACCAATTTTTTAAAATTTTTTTTTTTTTTAAAAATTTAAAAAAAAAAACCCGGGGTTTCCCCAAAAAAACCACCCCCCAAAAAAAATTTTTTAAAAAAAAATTTTAAAAAAAATTTTTTTAAAAAAATTTTTAAACCCCCCAAAAAATTTTAAATTAATTTTTTTTTCCCCCTTTTTTAAAAAATTTTTAAAAAAAAAACCCAAAAAAAAGGGCCCCCCCCCAAAAAAATTTTTTAAAAAAAAATTTTTCCAAAAAAATTTTTAAAATTTTTTTTTTTAAAAAATTTTAAAAATTTTTTTTTCCCCTTTTTTAAAAAATTTTTAAAAACCCAAAAACCCCCTTAAAAAAAGGGGGGTTTTTTTTTAAAAAATTTCCCCTTTTTTTAAAAAGAAAATTTTTAAAAAAAAACCCAAAAATTTAAAATTTTTTTAATTTTTTTTTTTAAAATTTTTGAAAAAAAAAAAAACCCCAAAAAAAAAAAAAATTTTTTTTTTTTTAAAAAATTTGCTTTTTTAAAAAAATTTCCTTTTTAAAAAAAAAAATTTTTTTTTTTAAAAAAAAAATTTTTTAAAAACAAAAATTTTTAAAAAAATTCCCCCCCAAAAAAAAAAAACCCGGAATTTTAAAAAAAAATTTTTTTTTTAAAAAAATTTAATTTTTAAAAAAATTTTTTTTTTTTTTTAAAAATTTTTTTTCCCCAAATTTAAATTTTTTAAAAAAACCCCAAAATTCAAAAAAAAGGTTTTTTAAAAAAAGGGAAAATTTTAAAAAAATTTAATTTTTAAAAAAATTTTTTTCCAAAAAATTTAATTTTTTTAAAATTTTAAAATTTTTTTTAAAAATTTTTTCCCCAAGAAAAAAAAAAGGGGAACCCTTTTAAAAAAAATTTTTTTAAAAAAAAAAATTTTTTTAAATTTTTTTAAAAAAAATTTTAAAAATTTTTTTAAAAAATTTTTTTTTTAAAATTTTTAAAAAAAAACCCCAAAATTCAAAAAAACCCCCGGAATTTTAAAAAAAAATTTTTTTTTTAAAAAAAGAAAATTTTAAAAAATTTTTAAACCCCCCAAAAAATTTTTTTAATTTTTTTTTCCCCTTTTTTAAAAAAATTTTTAAACCCAAAAACCCCCAAAAAAAGGGGGGTTTTTTTTTAAAAAATTTGCAAAAAATTTTTAAAAAGAAAATTTTTTTTTTTTTTTTTAAAAAAATTTTTTTTTAAAAATTTTTTTTTTAAAATTTTTGAAAAAAATTAAAACCTAAAAAACCAAAAAAAACCCCCCCCAAAAATTTAAAAAATTTGAAAAAAAAAATTTTAAAAAAAATTTTTTTTTAAAAAAATTTTTAAACCCCCCAAAAAATTTTAAATTAATTTTTTTTTCCCCTTTTTTAAAAAAAAAAAAACCCAAAATTCAAAAAAAAGGTTTTTAAAAAAAAATTTTTTTTTTAAAAAAATTTAATTTTTAAAAATTTTTTTTTTTTAAAAAATTTTAAAAATTTTTTTTTCCCAAAAATTAAAAAAAAAATTTTCCCCAAGAAAAAAAAAACCGGGCCCCCCAAAAAAAAGATTTTTAAAAAAAAAATTTTTTTAAATTTTTTTAAAAAAAATTTTTTTTCCAAAAAATTTAATTTAATTTTTTTTTCCCCTTTTTTAAAAAATTTTTAAAAAAAAACCCAAAAAACCCCCCCCAAAAAAAATTTTTTAAAAAAAATTTTAAAAAAAATTTTTTTTTAAAAAAATTTTTAAACCCCAAAAAAATTTTTTTTTAAAAATTTTTTTTAAAATTTTTGAAAAATTAAAACCCGGGGTTTCCCCAAAAAAAGGGGGGGAAAAAAAAATTTTTTAAAAAAAATTTTTAAAAAAAATTTTTTTTTAAAAAAATTTTTAAACCCCCCAAAAAAATTTTTTTTTTTTAAAATTTTTTTTTTAAAACATTTTTAAAAACCCAAAAATTCCCTTAAAAACCCCTTTTAAAAAAAATTTTTTTTTTTTTAAAAAAAATTTTTTTAAATTTTTTTAAAAAAAATTTTTCCAAAAAATTTAATTTTTTTTTTTAAAATTTTTGAAAAAAAAAAAAACCCCAAAAAAAAAAAAAAATTTTTTTTTTTTAAAAAATTTGCTTAAAATAAAATCCAAATATTGCCATAATATTAATAATATTTACCTAACTTTGAATTGAATTTCTTCAAAATCTACACAGTAATATCTCATGAAAATAATCAGGGGCCTAGCAGAGGTCCCCCTTAACAAGACTGCAGTGTCCATTTTTTCAAGAAAGTTTCAGATTTGCTTAAAAATAAAATCCAAATATTGCCATAATATTAATAATATTTATTTCTGCTAACTTTGAATTAAATTTTAATTCAAAATCCACACAGTAATATCTCATGAAAATAATCATGGACCTAGCAGAGGTCACCATTTAACATGACTGCATTGTACCTTTTTTCAAGAAAGTTACAGATATGCTTAAAATAAAATCCAAATATTGCCATAATATTAATAATATTTTTTTTCCGCTAACTTTAAACTGAATTTATTCAAGATCCACACAGTAATATCTCATGAAAATAATCATGGACCTAGCTGAGGTCACCGTTAACAAGACTGCAGTGTCCCTTTCTTCAAGAAAGTTTCAGATTTGCTTAAAATAAAATCCAAATATTGCCATAATATTAATAATATTTATTTTCGCTAACTTTAATTGAATTATTCAAAATCCACACAGTAATATCTCATGAAAATAATCATGGACCTAGCTGAGGTCACCACTAACAAGACTGCATTGTACATTTATTCAAGAAAGTTACAGATTTGCTTAAGATAAAATCCAAATATTGCCATAATATTAATAATATATTTTTCCCGCTAACTTTAAACTGAATTTATTCAAAGTCCACACAGTAATATCTCATGGAAATATTCATGGGCCTAGCTGAGGTCACCCTTTACAAGACTGCATTTTTTCTTTTTTTCAAGAAAGTTACAGATATGCTTAAAATAAAATCCAAATATTGCCATAATATTAATAATATTTATTTCTCGCTAACTTTGAATTAAATTTAAATTCAAAATCTAAAAGTAATATCTCATGAAAATAATCATGGACCTAGCAGAGGTCCCCAAATAACAAGACTGCAGTGTAGCCTTTTTCAAGAAAGTTTCAGATTTGTTTAAAAATTTCCAAATATTGCCATAATATTAATAATATTTTTTTTCCTAACTTTGAATTGAATTAATTCAAAGTCTACACAGTAATATCTCATGAAAATAATCAGGGACCTAGCAGACGTCACCCCTAACAAGACTGCATTGTACCTTTTTTCAAGAAAGTTTCAGATTTGCTTAAAATAAAATCCAAATATTGCCATAATATTAATAATATTTATTTCTCGCTAATTTTAAAGTGAATTAATTCAAAATCTACAAAGTAATATCTCATGAAAATAATCATGGACCTAGCAGACGTCACCCCTAACAAGACTGCATTGTACCTCTTTTCAAGAAAGTTTCAGAGTTGCTTAAAATAAAATCCAAATATTGCCATAATATTAATAATATTTATTTCTCGCTAACTTTAAAGTGAATTTATTCAAAATCTACACAGTAATATCTCATGAAAAAAATTTCATGGACCTAGCAGAGGTCACCACAACAAGACTGCAGTGAAACCTTTTTCAAGAAAGTTTCAGATTTGTTTAAAAATAAAATCCAAATATTGCCATAATATTAATAATATTTATTTTCGCTAACTTTAAATTAAATTTTAATTCAAAATCTACACAGTAATATCTCATGAAAATAATCATGGACCTAGCAGAGGTCACCACTAACAAGACTGCATTGTAATTTTTTTCAAGAAAGTTTCAGATTTGCTTAAAATAAAATCCAAATATTGCCATAATATTAATAATATTTGTTTCTGGCTAAATATGAACTGAATTAATTCAAAATCTACAAAGTAATATCTCATGAAAATAATCATGGACCTAGCAGAGGTCAATTAACAAGACTGCAGTGTACCTTTTTCAAGAAAGTTTCAGATTTGCTTAAAATAAAATCCAAATATTGCCATAATATTAATAATATTTATTTCTCGCAAAATTTAATTAAATTTTATTCAAAATCTAAAAGTAATATCTCATGAAAAAAATTCAGGGGACCTAGCAGAGGTCACCACTAACAGGACTGCAGTGTCCCTTTTTTTTCAAGAAAGTTTCAGATTTGTTTAAAAATAAAATCCAAATATTGCCATAATATTAATAATATTTATTTTCGCTAACTTTAAAGTGAATTTATTAAAAATCTACACAGTAATATCTCATGAAATTAATCAGGGGCCTAGCAGAGGTCACCACTAACAAGACTGCATTGTACCTTTTTCAAGACAGTTTCAGATTTGCTTAAAATAAAATCCAAATATTGCCATAATATTAATAATATTTATTTTTCGCTAACTTTAAATGAATTTATTCAAAATCTACACAGTAATATCTCATGAAAAAAATTCAGGGGCCTAGCAGAGGTCACCACTAACAAGACTGCATTTTTCCCTTTTTTTCAAGAAAGTTTCAAATTTGCTTAAAATAAAATCCAAATATTGCCATAATATTAATAATATTTATTTTCGCTAAATTTGAATTAAATTTTATTCA